>NC_041371.1:21692058-21892058 GCF_900634415.1 Cottoperca gobio
AGCACACACTAATCCCTCTTCCGTCTTCCTCAGGGCTGAGATTTATGATCCTTACGATCCTGTCTCGTCAGACTCTGAGCACGATATGCGACTGGCCCAACGCCACAACCAATCCCCAACCGATCAAGACGACAACCTGAAGCGTCAGCGTTTGTCTCCAAGTACAGACTGCAATAAAAAAGGCCCCTGGACCTCAAGCTACTCTGAGTCAGTTAACCTCGACAGGCATGGCCTAAACCCTGAAACCAGACCCACCGTAAACCGAGGTCTCAGTCCAGATCATAGATTGCCTGAACGACAGGTTTATAGCCCCAACACTGAGTCCCTTGACCATCCGGGTTATGACTCCATAAGTAGACCTCTGGACCACAGGGTCTGCAGCCCTGACAGGCTTTTTCATGGCTCGTCCACCCAAATGTTTCCTGCATCTTATGGAGGACAGGGGACCAATGGGGAAGAGAGGATAATAATCCCAGAATACAGGAGAGAGGTATCATTAATAAGACTGAAAGTATTACAGTTGTAGTGTTTTCTGAATTTCAATATTTATGCAGTATTTGTTCTTTTATTAGGCCTCTCATGATAACTTTTTTTTGATGGACTTTACATATATTGTCCCAGAAATCTCCATATTTGTTGTGTGTTGGACGATCTGTTGTCCCAGAAATAATTGCGATAAACTATTTTATAAAACCATTTTATGCCAATGATTTGACAATAATATAATAGCATAATAATACAAGCACACCCTTTTTAAAAGAGTGTGGAAAAAATATTAAAATATCTTAAATAAATCCACATAACCAAAACATTAAATTAAATGCACTCCGGACTGTGGACGATAAATCGATAACGTTAAAACGTATCGAGGTCATGGCCGTATATGGTACGAGTAGTCGATAACATTGATATAATAACAATTACTGTGACAGGCCTAATGATTATATTCAATCTTGAGTTGTAGACTTTATCAGGATACAGGATGTTTGTTGAATGAATCCTGATCCGTTCAGTTTTTCTGTTCCCTGTTTTACTTTGAAAAGTACACTCCTCGTGTCATCTCTCGTTTCACTTCCTATCTTTGTGTTTTCCTGCCTTTTGTGATTAGTTTGCCCCTCCCTGATTTGATCCTCCTGTGTCTAATCACCTGCTGCCCTCATGTCTTTGCCTGCCTCCTCCAGCTGTGTCCTATTCTTGTGATTAGTGTCTGTGTGTATACCTGTGTGTCCCATTGTTCCCTGTCGGTTCGTCATCTATGTTTCCTGGTGTGGTCGGGCCTTATGTGTTCATCCCTGTATATCCTGGTGTTTCCTGTTGTCATCTTACCATCCTGTTCCTTTTTATCTTAGCATGCTCCCTCCATTTTTTATTTTTTTGTATTCAGCTTTGTTAATTAAAGCTCGCTTTTTGTTATCACTATCTGCCTGTGTGTACTGCGTCTGGGTCCTCCTTTTAACTGCAGCGTGACACTGATGAGCCCATTCTCTCCTCTGTAGATGTCCACTACTGTTAGATTATCCCCACCCATGTTACAGCGGGACTATACACATCAGTTGGAATATACAGGAACAGGTAAATTGGTGTTACATTCCACCATTTCAAATATTGTTTTATATAGGAGAAGTAAAAATAGGAGAAACATGGATTACATTTTTAAAATCAGCATCTCGGAGTATTTTTTGAAAACCCAATAATGGTTTTTGAATGAGCAAGAAAGTACTTGTTTTTTATATCTGATAATAATTCTGTGTATAATGTTGTTTGACAGGACTGGATCAAATCCCACCTTCCACAGAGGTGCCAAGGATCAGGAAAATAAATATGATAATGGACAAGTAAGAACCAAGGACACACATTCCACTCACTGGCCATAGCAACAACAAGGACACATGTTCACATTTATATTATGTTTCATATTGTCCTCTGATACAGTTTGGCTAAAATTGTGCAGGATTAACCTTTGGCATAAATGTAGAGTCTCAACCAATATAGAAACATGCCATTGTCACTAGCTTCATGTGCAGCATCAGCTGTTGCTGTAGTTAAAGGTCGGCTAATCCAAATTAATCATTTAGTATATTGTCAACAAGAGGAAATCTACACAAGTACAACTGACCAAAAACATAAAAGCAACACTGAAATCAATGATCTAAGACTTTTTCTATGTACACAAAAGGCCTATTTCTCTCAAACGTTGTTCACAAATATGTTTAAATCTGTGTTATTAAGCACTTCTCCTTTGACGAGATAATCCATCCACCTCACAGGTGTGGCATATCGAGATGCTGATTAGACAGCATGATTATTGCATCATATATCCTTATCCTTAGGCTGTTCACAATAAAAGGCCACTCTAAAATGTGGAGTTTTATCTTGAAAAGAGACAGGTATTAGGCATTTATCAGTATCTGGTGTGACCACCATTTGCCTCACGCAGTGCAACACATCTCCTTCACATAGAGTTGATGATTGTGGCCTGTGGAATGTTGGTCCGCTGTGCAAAGTTGCTGGATATTGGCAGAAACTGGAACACGCTGTCGTATACGCCGATCCAGAGCATCCCAAACATGCTCATCTCTGGCAAGATTGGATGGCCCTCAGAAGTGAACCCCATACTCCCGCAGGACCCGGTCATACGCGTTCTCTAGATCCACAAAACGCATGTAGAGTGAAGAGTTGTTCCACGGTCAGGACGGAATTCGCATTGTTCCTCTTCAATCTAAGGTTCGACTATCGGCCAAACCCTCCTTTCCAGCACCTTGGAGTAGACTTTACCAGGGAGACTGAGAAGTGTGATACCACTGTAGTTGGCACACACTCTCTGGTCCACCTTTTTAAATAGAGGAACCGCCACCTCCTAGGCACTGTCCCAGACTTCAACGCAATGTTGACGAGGCGTGTCAACCAAGACAGCCCCTCCACACTCAAAGCCTTCAGCGTTTCTGGACGGATCTCATCAACCCCTGGGACCTTGCCACTGTTGAGTTGTTTGACTACTTCAGTGACCTCCACCAGGGAAATTGACGATGGTTCCCCATCAGCTTCCATCTCTGCCTCTAACATAGAGGGCGTGTTTGTCAGATTCAGGAGTTCCTCAAAGTGCTCCTTCCACCGCCTGATAACCTTCTGAGTCGAAGTCAGCAGGGTCCCACCCTTGCTGTACACAGCTTGGATGGTTCCCCGTTTCCCCTTTGTTGAGGAATAAGTTGAGGAACTCGGAGCTGTCGAATCAAAACAGCAATCTTCTAGTTAAATCGATATATTTATTAACGTGATAAGTCAAACATGGAAAATACTCTCAGCTCAGAACACCAATCACATCACCGCGTCCATAGGCTGAATCACTAAGCAAACCCAGGTTGCTGTCTGGCGGTTCCGCGAGAAGTGTGTACAAAGGATCGTAAAACATATGCTAAATACTACAGAGAAGGAGGCAACCTTCTCCTCATTGGTCCCCGTTGGCGCGGTCACGCTCCTTGGTGAGCAGAGTCAGGAAGTGATGGTTGTAGTCCTGTTTCCCTTAAAGGGGAAGTGTTCCTACTGTGCTTACATTCAATATTGTGCTCGTTATATATTTAGTGCAGGAAATACATAATGATTGAGGTAGACAAATACATATGATAGTCTTTCAAGTGTGGATTAATACAATCCGGAGTTATTTACTTCACACCTTCCTGAGCTGCCGGATGGTTTTCCAGAAGCACCTTGGTGCCGAATGAAAGTCCTCCATAGCTTCTCCGAACTTCTCCCACACCCGCTGCTTTGTCTCTCATGAGGCAGAGGCTGCCACCCTTCGAGCCCGTCGGTACCCTGCAACTGTTTCCGGAGTCCTCCCGGATAACATAACCCGGAAGGACTCCTTCAGTCGGATGGAGTCTCTGACCACCAGGGTCCACCACGGTGTTCGTGGGTTACCGGTAGCCCCTTGAGGCACCTAAGACCATGAGACCACAGCTCTTCACCACAGCTTCAGCAATGGAGGCTTTAATCATTGCCCACTCAGGTTCAATGTCCCCAACCTCCACAGGGATGCCTGAAAAGCTCCTCCGAAGGTGTGAGTTGAAGATCTCCCGGACAGGGGCTTGCTCCAGACGTTCCCAGTCCAAGCGGCCTCAGGTCAGATGATACGATCACAAAATCGATCATTGACCTTTGGCCTAGGGTGCTCTGGTACCACGTACACTTATGAGCATCCTTATGTTCGAACATGGTGTTTGTTATGGCATAGTTATGCATAGGCACAGACAACAGAGTCAGAGTTTTCCCCCCCATAGCCTGTAGGCGTAGGGAGTCGACCCTCTCGGTCACCGGGGTGAATTCCAAGTAGCGGCTCTCAGCCGGGGACTTGGGAGCAAAAACAAAAATGTTGTGTTTATATATTTGGTCAGTGTATGTTGCTATGGTGGTAGGCCAGTTGTTGTCATCAGCTAAAAGGTTAATTGAATTGTCCCAAATTGAATAAACTCCACGTCTTGTGCAAAGCTGCTTCCATAGCTCAGTCTAACTGTAAATAAAACATGTCAGCCACTGCTGTTATAAACGCATTGTAATACGGTATAAACACTGGGTGAATGTCCAAGGTGATAGAATATAGATCGCATTGTGCAAATCTATACAATTTCATACCAGTTGCTTTACACCTTTGCAAGCTCCTTGTTTTGGTCCTTCAAATTGTAGCTATTCTAATCTCTGAACTGACTGACGACTGACTGAGTCCTGTTGGATCAATGGGAGTTTGTTTTGAATACAGTTTTATAACCTAATATAGATATTTTAACTTGACTCTTGTGACTCTAATTTGACATTATTTGGTTGTTAGTCTTGTTTTAACGATTGTCACTTTAAGCTTGTATGAGAATTTAGGGCTGTTTTTAAAGGTCTGTTTTTTGGTTGTTCATATTGTGCAACACTGAATGTCATTATATTCTTTTAGTAGCCCCATCTACTGTGACCTTTGCGACGTTGAGTTAGCCAATGCCTTGAAGCTGGAGGATCACTTGGAGAGCAAGAGTCATTGGGACACCCTGGAGCACATCCAGCAGCACAATAATTATGATGATCTGACTATAGCCTTCCTACAGGTAAGATAATGCATGGTATGGCTAAATGGATCCTATTGAGGATTCCTAATCTGCGCAGTAGTGCTCTACCTCTTCCCAATGATATAGTAACATAAATAAATGTTGGTGCATAGCTTTGGTGTGTCTGGCTGGTAATGGAAGTTTTTTCTTTCCATGTCTTTAGAAAGTCATGCTGCATAAAAGCAATCAGTGCAGCCGAGCCATAGAGGATAGTGCACTTCAAGGTAAATAACTTTGAATTGTAAAAGACATACTGTCTTATTACAGTATTTTCCATTCATACAATCAAACCTAAATACAATCTGATCTTTGTCAGCTCTCCAGGAAAACGACCACATGACAAAGATTGAAATGTTCCACTGCGCGTCTTGCAGTGTCTTCCTGTCCACATCTGCATCCTCTGTGCACACTCACATTACCTCTCGGGAACACCTCTCCAACACAAAGGTAGCTCTGCTGTAAAGTAACATTAGAGCTGGCGTAGGCTGTTTTTATTTATTTTAATCCATAATAACTTCTCAGCATATTGTAATTCAAGTGGCCTGAGAGAGACTCCTGCACCGTCTCTTGGCTCTGTTTTCAAGCTTTAGAAAATCTAGCCCGTGACAGGAGACTTTGGCCAATCACAGGACATTTTATTGAGCGGTCGTTCCTATTGGCTGTTCCACAAATGCAAATGCACGTCCCTTCATGTGGTGAATGCCTTATACAACAGCGGAAAAGTTGCTATTCCTGCATTGGCAATAACCTGCAAAGCAAAGCAACTGATAAAGGGAAAAGGTATCAAAGAGTCTGATAATAACAATTTAAGTGTTTCAGAGATGGAGAGGAAATGCTGCTAATAATTTAACTTTAGGCTTATAGTCAATATAGTCAAATGATCACTGCTGCAGCTAGCTCATGGCAGCTCACAGCTACAAATTGCAGAAGTTTGTCTGAAATGAATGACCAGTACTCTACAGGTTACTGTATGACGCCTGCTTATTCCTGTGCTTGTCTGGAGGGAGGGGCTTAGGACGGAGAGGGGAACGCTGCAGGATGAGGGCTGTATTTTTAAATTCTAGCATTTTTTTGTTTTTAGCCTTTTTCCAGAAAACTGCTTACCCTAGGGTACCAATTGAATTGCTGAAAGGTTGTTTTTATGTAATTAAGTCAACATTTGCCCTAGATGAGATGAGTTCAAGTGATTATGATGGTCATTTGATTTAATTCCTGAAGGAGTTTCAGGTGCAGCAGAGACGTTCCTGCCTTGACAAAGCAGACACTATGATCAAGGAGCTGAAACATCAGTTTGAACACTTCCTGGAGGTATTTTACAAGAATTCATATAATTCTAATTGAATAATAACTATTAAAACGGCTAATGGCATCATGGGATAATGTTTTTAGAAGAAAGAACAGGCCAGAAATGCAGGCAGGAACTTTCTTGATAAATATTTCCTTCAATTAAGAATTTGCACACAAAGTATACTTATTTGGTTCCTTCAATTTAATAGATGATTCTAATATTTTATGAATAACATAATTAAGTCCCTGAAGTTAATAGCATCATTACTTTCATTCCATTTGTATACAAGGCACATGAACTAGGGACTGCTTGGATGCAAATCAGTTTTATTTTGTTTTTGGACCTGTACATGGGTATACTTTAGGTTTTAGCTGTTAAACAATAACATGCGTTCTCTAACATTCTTGTCTAATGTGTATAACGTAATTTGAGATTTCAATTTAGTATATCGACATAAATGATTTAATTTGAAGGAACCAAGCCATAATTTGAATTTCAGTACAATAGAAACTAAGCTAACTGGTTATCAATTGGCTGTTTTACTGTTACAAATAACAAGCTATTCTAAATGGTGGGAGAAGGGGTTTGCAGCCTTTTTGCCAGTCACATGCAGCATTACCAAATCAGATGAACTTCAAGGAAAGTACACTAGTGTAATATAAATGTTGTGGAATATTATACAATCATCAATTGGCTATGAAAAGATGAAATCTCCTACAGTCATTTTCAGCACTAAGAATTTTGTGAGGGTAAAAGACGCATTTAGCGTTTGTGCTCTGAAGTCTTAGATGAAGGAACTATTGTATGAAGTGAAATTGTAAATCAACATTACAACAGGTTAAAGTAACATCGTACATTTGTAGTAAGATATAATTGCATTTATTTCTCTTTAGGTGCTTATTGCATTTAATATAGTGGACAGAAAACCAAATCCTTCCACAAAAGAATGATTCAAAAATTAAAACATTTAATGATTACCTTAAGTAATGCATTTGTATGCAGCCTTATGCTGCCTTCACATGATGGGAAATGTTCTCTGACTAACCACGAGGTCGGCCGCAGAGTTAGTTTTCTACCTCCCCTGCTTGCCTGTGCCGCTTCATACAGCTGTTATCTCATTTGCTGCACTTTAAAAAGGTCAGCGGTAATCGAGGTCAAAGTCAAAATAATTTGAACTGAGCGTAGCGCTCGGTGGCAAATTCAAGCGGTGCGCCACGCCAAGGGCAGCTTCCGCCTAGTCAGGCGGCACCGCTGTCTCCATAGGAAAACAAGGGCACAGCCAGCGCAGAGCGGATTTACCGCTGATCATGTGAAAGCAGCTATAATAATTATAATAATAATACTTTGAGCGCTACAGATGCAGCTATCATATTTCTTTCTTCTCTTTCAGGGTGGCAGCCCATTCGATGATTGAAATCATTGAAAGACTCCAAAATACAGTTTCGGAGGCTGTTTGCTTCAGATGAAGAACTAGAATAAAACCTCCATTGCAACCACATAAATGCTGAGGCACCACTACTGTGTGCAGATTTTGTCTGAATAAATGAAAAGGGCATTTCGAGTCGAGGTTTGTTCACACAATATGGTTGTTCTTGTCGCTGTGTTCACACATGGTTCCATACACACATTTGGGCACCTTAAGAAGATAACGTTTGTAATTGTATTACAGATTGAATGGTCTTATTTGTGTGGGGAAAAAATAGAAAAAGTCAACTTGATTCTTTGTTTTCTTTTATTTAGAACAACACAAATGTTTTAAGCATTGTATCTGTGTGATATAGTACATTTAAAATTAAATTATTTTAAAACAGTATATTCAAACATTAAATATAGGTGACATGTATGAAGAGCATCGTCAGCACTGGCTGTGCTTTGTTAGGTCTTTTTTTTCTTAACCACCTTCAGTTTTAATTTTGTATTTGTATTAGAAACAATGCAGTTACTGAAATACTATAAAACACTTTCTATGCATAACAAGTTTGTGGACAGTTTTCTTTTTGCTCTATAGTAGCTCACTTTTCCACTTGTGATTCCTGGAACTGTTTATCGTGAGCTTTCAGGTGCCGTCATTTTCAGCCGTCAAAATATTCATCTCACTAACTCTGTGGCCTGAAAACAGAGACTGTGGGCTTGGACATGTTGCAATACAAAAGAATCATGAGTATGTATCTTTTTAAATGTGACTATTGATACAGAAGAGAAGTGCTCCCAAATTGACAAAAACGGACTCAAACCATGAGAAATCTGAGGTAAAAGTTGTCTTCATTAGAAATGGATTCCACACTACATTACTGCATAAAAGAAGAAAACAGTCCGTCCATTTGGAATTGTATTTCCAAAAAAATGGACCATGTAAAAACAGAAAAAAGGTAACTATCCAAAAGAATTAACTTTTTCATATGTCCAAACGTGTACAATATCTATCATCATTGAGCAATATTGTACTTTTGGCCAGTATTTCATTGACAAAAAAAAAAAAAAAAAGACGTGAAAGAACATCCAATGTACATACACATACAGTTTAGTGAAATCTTAAAAAGGTCCCCGTTGGCTTCATGAGGCAGCATGTGTGGCTGTCAGAGAGCTGTCTTGGTCAGTCTTGAGGGTCGAGGGGTCCCTGGGCAGCGTGGTGACCTCCACCATGCCGAGCCCAGTGTGAGGGACACTAGCGTTCATAATGTGTCTTTGTAAATGTTTGATCCAGTCCTCCTGCACTGACAAGGGACCCTGGAAGACGAGGTCACAGAACCTGTGAAGAGAAGAAGAGGAGATTAATAATAATAATAATAATAATATACCAACACAGTGGTTTTGACCCATGTTTGCAGCATGGTCTGATCAGTTGCACCACTTTGATCCAGACTAAAATTGGATGCCATTACATTTTGTACAGACATGTCCCCCTGAGGATTAAAAATTTAATTTGGACAATACTTTGGTTTATGATCAAAATCATGCAAAACTAATATATTGTCCATCAGCCTTGCTGTACTTTAAGGGGAGACTCTACAGGTGAAATATTTTAACTAATAGATCTCACTATGACACTTCCCACAGTTGAATACTTTATTAATGTTACATTAAGGCAATACTTTTTTTGTATTACAAGTCTTCTGAAATATGTTTAAATACGCAAATGAGGCATTATCTAATACTAACTTTTGGAGAATTTAGGAGAAGTAAATGGTTGGCAACAGAAACAAACCATAATTGGTTGAAGTATGTTGGACTGCAGGTGCAATATTATACGCCAATTAAAAAGAGTAGAAGTATGTTACAAACAATGTACAATACAAGCATTACCTGCAGGTGAGTCTGTACATTTCCTCTGGAGTTTGTGGTAAGGGCAGTGTCTTCTTCTTCGAGCCAGGCCTTGAGCGGTGCCTCCTTGCTTTACAGTCAAATGCTGAAAGACAGAATTAACTATTAATTCACAGCACTACCTTTGAGATTACTGCACAGCCTTGCTAACTTAACGTTTTAAATAGACAAAGTCTATGATAACCACTGGATGGTTTGTGATGTTCCAATAGTTGTAAACCAGCCAGTTTGGATGTCTGGACACGATTAGCCCTCCCTTATTCATACTCATGTTTCAGCCTTGTGCCAGCGAGGTGAATGGTCTGTGTCTCTCCTGCATCTACAATGCCTAACATAAGTGTGATGATCTGTGTCTGCAGGAAAAGTAGACATTGAAGGCTTTCGGCCACGAAGAGGTCATTCCTTCCACGGATGCACCCACTGAGCTCCACAATTAAAATCTTTGCAATATCTCACTTGCTGGCGCCATTCTAGATCTTTACCTTGGGGAAGACACAAATAACTGGTACACCAATTATAACTATGGTCTGGTCGTCACAACCTCGGCCCCACAGACAGTTTCGGCTTTATCTGTGAATATTTTGAGGTGTTCGTCTGAGATGTCTGCCGGCCATAACTATGCAGGGGACGTGAATGGATTTAATTTGTCAAGTGATGTGGTACATGCATATTCCTGCCAATGGTTTCATGCTCTTTCACTGATTAACAGTTGGTGCTGAAGGAAGAAAAACTGCTAGCTATATAATATTGTTTAAAATATTGTTTAACGAGGAAGGAAATCTATTCAACACGTCTGTTAGGTCTCAGGAATACACATGATGTGCTTTGGTGAGAAACAGTGAATATAAACATAATTGTTTAAGTGAAAACTCCACAGCGTATCTTTCAAGTTGATATTTACTTCTGTGCCTCAAGGCAGGTCCATGTGTGTGTCACACTGGGAATCTTGGGTCAGACAATTTGAAGAATTTGGGTCCAGGGACTGTTATTAAAACTCTATATTGTGTGTGTTCAAGTAATTGGAAGTATCAACCAGTATGCGTTACAAGGATGGTAAGCTTCACTGGTTTTCCCACCTCCCAAATACTGCCAAATGGTGTTAATTAGGATGCACAAACAAGGTAGAGACACCACTATCAGGAGTGGAACCTTAGGTCACGGCTTCTGCACAACAACACCAAAGACCAAAGTTTTCATTTGCTGAGCAATGGATAATTTCCACGCTGGCACATACTGTAAAATAAATGTAATCTAACTCGCTAAAAACAATTCATTGATCAAAACACTGCTTATGGAGAATGTATACTCCAGACTGCTACTGTGCTGTTGGAGTGGTCTTCAACTTAAACTATTGCTGATGTTACTTACTGGTTCCATCAAGTATGGCATTCCTTTTTCGTTTTGCATATGCCCGGAGATGATTAGACAAGCTAACTCCACTGTGGAAAGTTGCATTGCAATGGAGGCACATCTTCCTGTTGAATTCACCTTTCTCTGTAAAAAGACAAAAAATACGAAGACAAACAAATAAGTGAAAGCATGAATAGAGTGGTGCAGGGGTGACGTATTTTTGTAGACTAACCCTGAAGTTAGCGTCGCACTGGTTCCCTCGATTGAAAGTCAATGGGATTTTTCCATTGTATTTTGAATTATTGCAGAAAATAAATTCTGTGGCAAACAAGCGTTTATGATACTTGCACATCTTGTTCAGCAGGATATTCTCACATTAAAACCACTTATGATTTTGAAGCGTAAATGCAATCGGCAGAAGTAAAAAAAGCAAATTTTAGGCTATAAACAAACTACTCCGCGGTCACAGGACTTCATGTCACCACTAAGCTAAAGGTGGACTCATCGTCCGTGTGATGGCGTTAGTAGTCTCCTTTAGCCACTTCTTAGTAACTGCCTTTTTAAAGAAACAGAAGCTTCAGAACGTTTTGTTCAGGACATACTTTATGTCATAGAACAATACATTAAAATCTCTAAAGCGTGTGTTAACCACAGACTTTATTTCAGGCATCCAACCAAAAGCCCAATCAAAAAATCCAATGACTTTGAGACGAGGGAACCGGAAGTGCAAAAATGCTGACTAATTTCTGTACCACGCTATATGGTCATGCTTATTTGTTAGTGGTATTGAATTGTAAGATTTAACAACAACAGGTCCTTCCTTCCCTTTATGTGGCAATTTAAGTCCCATCATGAAAGATTAAGAAATGTATTGGCTTGGGAACTGGACAGCTGCCGGTTCGAGTCCCCAAACGTACCAAGTACGGACTTTTCTTGATTGAATTTAAATAGATTTTTATGTAGGTTATGAGGCCTACATTTATTATTATAGTATCAATTTTCAACATACTTTGTTCACAAAAATAAAATATCAATAGGATTACATGATTCTTACAGACCATACTAAATGAATCAAAACATGCAAAATTCCACAGCCAGTCTAATCTACTGGTTACCAGTATGAGGAAGTTACTTACCGCATATGGACTTTGGCAGTGAAGATGCAACTCTTGATCCTGCACTGTGCTCACCGTTTGAAGAAACTGCTAACATGTTTCTTGACATCTGAAGGGACCCCTTTGTTTTGCCGTCTTCCTGACACTTCCTCTTCTTCAGAATTCCTATCAAGGCAGTCGTGCCCGAGAGTGAATTTTTAACATCCAACTTAGTCTCTATTTGCCTCTTTTCAGATTCCATTTCCATCAAAGAAAACGGGGGCATCAGTGGTCTGGCATCAGTGCAAACGCTTGGATTAGAATTACTTTTTGGGATTCCAGTGGGCGGCGGCGTGAAACTATCAACACTGGACAGCTTTGGTGAAGCACCGTATTGGAAATGGTTCCGTCTCTTTCCCAGAATTTGAAGTGCCCGCTGGAACTCCTTCTTGTCACGCATTAACTCCCGGAGTAAAAATAATGGGGATTTGTTCTTTGTTGCAAAGCTTTTACCAAGCTTTTTGAGGTGGCCTCGTATGTGGTTTGACTGCCCAGTCCTGTTATCAAATGAGTCCCCACACAATGGACAGGAGTGAATGCTCTTCACAGTCTCAGATTCTGACTCCAGCTGTAACGCTAAAAAAAGAAAAAAGATAATCAGAAAAATGTACTTATTACAATAAAAAAAAATTAACTTTGTAAAGTAGCCCAAATAAAACAGGAAACTACAGTTTAAAACTTCGGTTTTATTTTCGCTGGCCTGTCAATTGGTTCTATCGGTTGTGGGAACATTGAACTCACCAAAAAAAATGCTGAGATCTCGTAAGTGCCTCGGTGGCTATAAAGAGTTCCAATGAGGGAACATACAATCAGTTCTTCCCGAATAGCCACAATTTTCTTTGGAGGTAGAACCGAAAGTGAAATAATGTCTCTAATAATCTTTCATTCCTCAGAAAAACCAAAGTGTGCACACCTATGCTTACATTTATGCTTACTATTCGGTAAATTCTGTAAAATGACAGAGAGTAATAACCCTACTGTTAGCTCTTATAGTTTGATGTAAATAAATCGGACTAATCTGGGGTTTGTTTACAACCTGTATAATTGTCTGACCCTTGTTGTTACTCAATAATAACAAATAGCACTGATGGTCAGAGTCACAAACATACAAGCAATAATAAATGTAATTGTTTCCCTTTAATAGAAGAACGTGCAATAAATACACAATTACCTTTTTTCAATCTCCGGAACGCTGAAATCTTCCGTCGAATTCGTGGCCTCCTGTCTTGAGAAACCACTTGCTCAGGAGGCACTACATGGCGTGCATTGTAGCTCAGTCCAACCCTATGAAGATGCCCTCGGACATGATTGGACAATCCAACTCCTGACTCAAAGACTGCAGGACAGTATGGACAGTTCTTGCGATCCGATTCCAACTCTGACAAATCCTCTGTGAAGTCTTCACTCAATGGTATTTGGTGGGAGTCAAAGGGTTCTTGAAAGACTTCTGTTTCTATGCATTCTTCTTTGATTTCAGGGTCAGTCTGCTCTTGTTCTTCAGTCTTTATTTTCTCAAACAGCCTTTTAGACGCCTGCAGAGCACCCCTCATGGACATTCTTCTGCTATATGTATAAATGATGTTTTGTTTTTCTTTCTTGATTCCATCTTCAAAAAAGTCAGTGTCGCCATCTGTATCGTTGAACTGGAAAATGTCTTGTTCGTCATAGTCTGACACTTCTTCATCATCTTCTTGGATTATTTTCTGTGGAGTTGGCAAAGTTTTTGGTAAGATGAAGCATGAATCTTGGTCAGAGGTATTGCGATACGGGGTGGACATCTTCCTTTTAGACGGTGACTTTCTGACCGTTGACTGATCGCTGTCTGCTGAACTATGGCCGTTTGGGGATAAAGCTGAATCTTCAACCTTGACAGTCAATGATTCTGGCAACTGATCAGAGCCATCTTTGTCACATTTGGAATCCTGAACAGATGTGCTGCGATTATTGCATTCCTTCCTCTGTTCTGCAGTTTTCTTTCCATGTCTTTGTCGGGACAGAAGAACATTAATGGATTTGTCAAGCTTTGATTCTGTTAGTTGAGACTTGAGACCTCTCTTGATCTTGCTATTTTTGAATAAGTCGGAAATGTCATTGGACTCAGTAGGTGAACAAGCTCTTTTAGGAGAGATCTGTTTTTTTATAGAGATTTTAGATGTAAACTCTGCATCTTCTACAGGAGTTTTATTAGTAGGCATCTTCTGCTCCTTAGATGGTTGTGCATTTTTCTCACTACGCTGTTCAGCTTCGTATTCCTCAAACGTTTGTTGATGACGCCGCATAAGGTGATTGTTAAAAACATTTTCGCTAAAAGCTCTATAAGAACAAATGTTACAGGAGAATATTTCAGAGTCATCCTTCTGGATCTGATTTCTAACAGTAATAACAGTATGCTGCATAATGTTATGTCTCCTAAGATCATTCTCACTCAGAGTCCTGAAGCTACATTTGTCACATCTAAACTTTCTCTTGTCCTTCTCGTGTGTTTTTGCATGTTGCACAAATGTGTTTGGGCAGTTTGTACCAAATGGGCACTGAGGGCAGAAAAGCTCCTTCTTATCCTCTTTCTTCTTATCATTCATGCCTTTGATCTCTTCAGTGAGTCTTGCTGTTTTCTCCTTGTGGATGGACATGTGCTCAATAAGCGAACCACTTTGTTTGAAGAACTGCCCACATTCTCGGCATATAAAAGGCTTTGGCAAAATATTTGGAGAATCAACATGAGACTTCATATGACGGTGCAAATGATGCACTTTCTTGAAAATCAGTTTACATTTTGAGCACTGGTAGCATGATGGTTTTACCTCTGAATGAGAATTTATGGTGAGCCTTCCCTTCAATGGTGAAAGCCCATGACCTATACTATTCTCATGGGAATTTCTTGCAGGTGCATTGTAAAGAATTTCCTTGATGGCCTTTACAGTTCCATTAGGATACTTGGAGACTTTCCCTGTTGGTGACGACTGTGACTGGGAGAAGTTCCTTGACTTTCGGACTTTTCTGACAGGAATGGAGTCTACTTGGTCTTCAGCATCAGACAATTCCTCAGATGACTTGTGGCTCAGATCAGGATAAAGGTCTTCTGAGGGATCCACCATGACAACCATGTCCATTTTCCGTTTCCTTCTCCTTTGGCTATTGGAAGGGACTTCATCTTTAGGCTCCTCTCCAGGGGAATCACCATGGTTCTCCCACAGAAACTGCATAAACTCTTTGTGAGGGTCCCAATGAAGGTCACTGGCACTACTAAAATTATCCAATGAGTTCTCGGGTGAATCTACATCAAAACCCCAAATTCCTGCAGTGTCAATTTCCTGCACAGTTTTTAGTGGGGTGATGCTCTTTGCCTCCTCTTTTTCTGTGCAGATGCTGTTGAGTTCATGGGCTTCTGTGGCCTGGTGTGAAGAAGGTCCATTTCCCAGGCCAACTGGAGACAACATATCTGTGTTTGCCAGAACATCTAGTACACTGTTTTGCTTCGGGGAAGGTTTGCCGAAAGAATCGGTACACAAAGCGGATTCTTGTGCCATTCTCAATGGTTCTTGCAGGAGTGTGAGGGCATTGATTTCAGGATCTGCATCTTTGTCGTCTTCATCAACACCTGGCAGACATGACATTTCAGCTGCCATGACCTGAAAAAAGAAAAGTAAAGCCTTCTTAGATAGTCCTCAACCACAAGTGTTTGACTACAAAATCCACAGTTATCACTGTAGCATCCCGAAGGTTACATTTAAATCCTTATAACTTTAGGCATAGGGCTCTTCGTCCCTGCACAAAACAAACACAGATCACTGATCTGGGTAGGGTTGTTGCTTTCTGATGTTCTCTCCGTATTATCAAGATAAACATTTTTAGCCCAAATAAAATGACATCCTCTGTAATGTCCTTTGCATATGGGATTTTGCATTGATAGCCTCATCTTAATAATATATATAATATAATAATTGGGCATTTAGACCAAAAACAGCCCTGCGTTAAAACAGCTCAGGGGGCCTTGTGGTGGTGGTGAGTTCTTAAGTACCGGTGAGACAATGAAATACGATTACCGGTACCTTTGCCAGGAGACGAGTCGGCAGTATCACTTTAAGCCGTGTTTATGATGCAGATAGTAATTTCTTAGAGTAGGCAGGGCAATCAGCTTGAAACTGCCGTTTAAACATTGGAAACCAAACAGCGGAATGTTTGCCCTTCGACAATTGTAAGGCGTGGTGTATGGCGTAGTTTTGCCGACTCCCCTTTGTTTTAAATCTGGGTTGAGTGAAAAAAAGAAAATGCGAACGCTATTGATGATAGTTTTCCATTTAAAAACGCTCGGTATGTGCAGGATGTCCTGTGACGCGCTAGTGACGATTCTCTCTAACCAATCGGTGGTCGGCAGTGTTTTGTCACCATTTAGTATTGCCTCAGCCTCAGAAAAGTAACAGGTACCAGGTACTATCCCTAGTTGAAGAACAAAAAAGAGCGAGCTGAGTCGAGTCAGGTAGAGCCGTACTATGCAGTGGAAATGCGCCATATGACACATTCTGGCAAAAAGAAGCCTACATCAGCAACCAAGCTAAATCCAACTAGTATTGTACTAGTAATAAGAAATATGACAACATGATTAAAATAATATTGTGTTTGTTTATAAACGTAATAACTGAGCTAGTCTCTGATAGGCTGCTCGCAATTTAGTGCCGAGCCCTTGTATATAGATCTCTTTCATATAGATCTCCCTCATATAGGCAGCTGGCAATATGAGGAAGATCACATTTGACAAAGTGTCTTTTGTTGTCCTTACTTTCAAACAGAGCGTGAATATTACGTGGTGACAAAGTGGCACAATTTCTTTCCGGAACAAGGTTGATTTTTCTCAGCTTCGCACTGCGAATAAAGGCAGCAACCAATCACGTTGTGCCGAACTGACATAGCCAAGGGTTTTTTCTTATGAGGATTAAAAAACAACACCGCTGAGGCTTCATAGTCCGAACCAAGACAGCAAACTTTATAACTCATTTTACTGCATATCTGTTTACCAGAGAGAACTCAAATTCACTCAGAGCATTTTGCCATTTTGCCAAAAGGAAACTCATTCAGACTGCCAGGCGCTACTCTGGGTCAATAGGATCCCGCAAATTTGTCCTCAACCTGTTGCAAATTTGCATCGCTGCCGGTATGAATAGTTTTGATGCTAAATATTTACAGGCAAGTATTTCGCATTTTTGTGTCTTTTATTCGTCACACCACCGGTGTGTAAAGGCCTTTAACCTTAATCATTATGAACTTCAAACAATCAACACTATAATTTTTGGAAATGGTCTCATCACTCTCATAATCTCATAACTCAATTGGTCTAGTGGTACTGAAGAGGAGCAGATCGCTGAGCATTTCTTTAACCTGCTCCACGTTGTCTTCCCTATTAATGGCCGAAGGTGAACAAAAACAGTTATTGTAGTCTCCAGGTAGTTTTTTGTTTTGTTCTTTTGTTTCCATAGTTTATCTTGCACATTAGCGCTAGCTTGTGTAGCCTATGTAGCCTTCACATGTAGCAACACCTAACAGCAGAGGAATATATCCGTATTTAGCCTCTTAGAAACAGCGAAATCGTCCATATATTGTTTGTGCCATATCATCACATTTGTAGAGTAGGGTGTGATGAGCATCGTAGCCACTAGAAGTGGCTAGTATGGCTTAAAAATGTTGTCATGAATAAAATTCAAATATAGCTGAAACGATTAGTTAAGCAGAGACGATTAGTAAGACAGAAACATGTAATAATGCAACTATTTTGATAATTGTTTGTCTTTTTCAAACATTCTACTTCCAGCTAAACTGGGAGAATTTACTGCTTGTGTTAGTCTTATGATAGAAAACTGAATCTCGTCGGACAAAACAAGTAATTTGAGGACTCACCTTAGATTTAAGGAAATTGTAAGGGGTATTTTTCAATGTTCTCTGACATTTTATTATCCAAGCAGTAAAGCGAATAATTGGCGGATTTAGCAATCATCAAAGTAGGCTAAGCATTAGTTGTAGCCCTAAATGCAAATGTAAATCAGTGATGGTTAAGATGTTTAACCATCTGGTTAAGATGAAATTACAACTTTTAGCATGATGTAGCAAATGTCAGAAGCCCAACAACAATAACATTCAGGCTTTCACAAGTCCAATATTGAATGTTAGTATGTCTCAAGAGCTACAGTTAACAATAGGTATTTCTTGGTTATAGGAATATGCTTGTTTGATGTAAAAAGTAAACTATTTAGTTACTTACAATGTCACCAGAGTTAGCTTGTTGACTCAACCAGCATTCATTGACTACAAAATAAGTATAGCTAAATATAATATATACTTGACACTTTGCTTAGATGATTAATCGAGGCCATTTATAACGCTACAAGGTCGCAGGAATGAAAGGTCTTCGATTTGAAGGGCAATAAAAGTGTCATGCCAAGTGAATGCGCCTGTGGCAGAGAGACGTGTTTCTAACATCTACACAGCAGCACCGAAACTGCAAAGAGATGGACCTCGGAAATGGCTTTTGATGAGCGGTTGTGGATTTTGTACAGAGCTAAAACTTTCAACACAGTAGTTCAGTTATATGCCAACCAATAGTAGTTTGGGTATGTTTACAAAGGTACCAACCTACAGACCAAATTTGATCATTTACACCATGTCCCGTAAGGGTATCGTTGCATTTCTTTGGCGTTTATATCACGCTGTGTTGTTGGATGCTGCTTGCTGGAGCTGCAGACCATTCCATGAAGGCTGTTCTATACCAAAACCTATTCCTCAGGCTAAACTATAGCTATTGACAATCGTCCCTCGCTACTCACTATACAAACATCAATACAATGATGAAAAACAAATACACGTTACCTCTGAGCCGTGCGGATGGAGACAGGGCACAATTTAAACGCTGCATTGAATAATTTCTTACTTTCGTCTTCCATCTATTCCACAGTCGCCATTTTCCGTGGTGGTCTGGTGTGGGACAGATCATTTCTTTTGTAAGGGTTACCATACATACAATTGTCTCTCCAGTTACAGAACAAATACATGCTCCAATGATTACGTTAGCAGTGGTACTATTTTATAAAATAGCTATGGTTAAAAAGTTACGCAAGTTTATATAAATTCGTCACGTAATGTTACGAGTCCGCGTCATCTCCCCCCGAAAGATTTGTAATGGTTCATTCCAGATAGGAGGCATAAAAAAGCTGAGTTAATGACCATCTCCTTTGAGTAGCAGATTTTTTTTATTTGATGGCGGTTAATCGTCGTTTTAATTGATACAATAAATTGAAACCTAAGTTACGTTTGTTTTTTTTATAAAGAACATATTTAGTGTTGCTATGTGAACTTGTCATTGACGCACAGATATGAATTGTATGCCAACACAGGAGAGATGATACCACTATCCCCCCATGGTTGTCTTCTCACATGTCTTTGTTGCTTTCGTAGCCGGCTCAGTTATTCACAGCGTCGTGTGTTTTAAACAGAAAACACATTGGACAATTTATTAAATAAATACCAAAGTAAACACGGTACAGTTGGCCTATTTACATTTTGGTTAGAATATTTAGCTACAGACAATACTTTAAATAAAAATCCTAGCTACAGTACTGTTAATTGAAATGTGCTAATAAATATAATTTTGTACTGATTGGTGGTTCATCCTTGCGCAAACATGGTAAAGGGGCGCTAACTTAAATGTCAAATGTAGCCAGTGAGGTCATGAGTTAAGCTCTGACCTAACAACTGAAGGCTTATATCTCTGGAGTACATGTATACACCACAGGTAAGTTCACCGCCAGAACATAGTACAGATAACTGATCAACTGTTCGGCAACTATACAACCAACTGATAGCCTTTAGTTATAATGTCTTCATAATTGTCTGTAGCTAGCTGGTTGTTCACTAGCTAACGCCTTAGCTAAAGCTAACAAAGCCCAATTTCCTTCACTGTTTTAGCCCGAAAATGTACATATATATTTAAGCACTTTTACTGTGAGATAGTTAACTACATCAGTCATAATGGAAGTTACATTTGTATATATTTTTGTTCAGCGGGTGGTCTTCTTACAGGGCATTCAGTTATGTCATATCTATAAGTAGCTATATTAAATGCTTAAGCTAACATTAAATCAGCTAACTATAGTTGTATGAAAGCCACATATTAATTTACAGTTTCTCTTGTGTGTCTAAAAATGTAATGTAGTGATGATTTTCTTTTAAATCCCTCAAATAGTTTGAATCCATACACTTATTTGGAAGTTTGATTTTTGCCTCCTGGGATATGTCATGAGAGAACAAATTAAAGATGGTTTTGTATTGTTGCAGACCAAAACAACAACAACACATTTCTATAAACCCTCCAAGCTTGCAGCAACAATAGTGTTTCTGCCATTCCACCTATACATAAATCTCAGCCACAGAAACATAGTGTAAATACATAGCTTCAAATAATTGTATTAATGGTGATTGATTGAAATTGCCCCTCTTTGCATTCAAATGAGTGAGCACCTACTTGACCTGATGAGATGTTGGACTCCGACGACTGCACCTTGTCCCTGGACAATCTGTTTTTTGAGAAACCCATTGTCCACAAAGTGTGAGTACAAAGGGATGCCCCATATTATCCCCATCTCTTCTTTCCTTTCACAGCTGAATTAATGTTGTTCCCTCTGGATTGTATTTGACAGAAAGCCACTGCACCAGGAGGTCAGCCCATGGCAGCTGGAAGTGCCTCCATCACTTTCTCAGGTTCCAGCCACTCAGGATATGCAGGAGGAAGCAGAGTGTCTCTCTACCTTATACAGTATGTTGTGCTCTGGATTAGGGTGAATTCCTTTTCACTTGACTTGAGTAAACTGCTCAGTATCTGGCCTACTAAATTTAACTCTGTGACTCACTGACACAATAGCTTAAATAGGCTTGAAAGCGTTCCTTATTTTCTGTGGTGTGCGTAAACACACCGGGTTTATGATATATTCTCATAATCATGAGTATAACTGGAATGTTAACTACGTCACCAAATTATAGCTACCTACAACTTTGTTTGATGAAACTCTCTCCTTCTTCAATATTACTCACAGGTTTCTCACAGATACCCAAGACATTCCTGCCTTCTTTTAAAGGATCAGATGGCCTTAAGGTTTTATCATCAAAAATCAACAGTTCTTACAGTTACAACAATGATGAGAAAGAGATTGACAAAACTCAGGGCGGCAGCAATAACACCAGCAGAAGTAATGGCCTTTGGGGAGGTGAAGGGTTCAGGGATTACTCTCAGGGTGCCTGCTATAGTGCCAGAAATGGAGATGAAACCCTGCAGGACTCTGGTTATGCAGCCATCAGCACGAGGTGTTTGTCTCTGGACTGCAGCAAAAGCCCACCTCTACGGAGAAGGCAAGTGTCAGTTATTTGTCAAGACAACATATATATGATTGTGAATGAACGAATGCGTGCACATTGTTTTTCGGGCAGTCTTCCTGTAGTACGTAGTTTGAAAGGTGAGATAAAATCTGCACCTGGGCGCAGTAACAGGTCTCTGATTTCAAAGCTTTTTACTGCCAATAATTGATATGTGGCTTTGAGGCTGTAAAAAGCCAAAAATAATGTTATTCACAATATAAAAGCTATGTTTCCAGTTATTTGTCTTCCAAAAATAAGAATTTTGTTCTATGGCTAAGGCTGTCACTTCAAGTCCCCAGACGGACCAAGTAACCTGGAGAGGAGCCAGTTCACCTGAGCGAGACATCAGATCTGGGTGCCCATTGCTCCTAATTCTAAGATGGGATAAATGGAGAGTCTAAATGTCTCAAAATCCTCCATTTTCATATTCAATAAAATCTCTTCAAAGATTTTATTTTATTAGATTACATTTTTTACATAATAAGAAGAACACGAAAAGATGCTAAATCAACCCCATTGGCTGGTTCACCAAACCAGCCTCCAAGCTGGCAGCAGCAACAACCCTCCCTCGTTCTACCTTCCTCCTCTATCAACTCTTTATTCTCTCCCCTCCCTCAACAGCTTATTCAAGGTTCAGGTGTTGGACAGTGGAGGTGACTCGTCAAACACAGATGACCTCAGAAACAGCGGCAGCAGCATCCAGACAGCATCCAGACCTCAAACTTTTCTCGGCCCGGTTACCATGGCGACAGTGCCTCCTCCTCTTCAGCCGCCACGGGCGACAGTTAGGCAGGCGGCTCCTCCTTTCTCCTCAAAGCCCCCCTTCCCTCCCCCTCCCATGGGTTTATCTGCAGCGAGTGGCCGACCCCCGCATCAGGCAGCACATGCTGAGACGCAGGACAAGGGCACAAAGAGAGCCTTCGTTCCGCCCATGACGCCTCAGCCGCTCCGCATACAAGGTGCTGCACTGCATTGACACAGTCACAGACGGGCGCTGTGCCCACAGTCTATGACTGGTTACCCAAATAACACTTCTATATCTTCTGTAAAGTGGTGCAGCTAACGAGAATGCCCAAGTCTAGCCATGGCAGCAGCTGCCACATTGTGTTTGGGTGTGATGAGGTGAAATGAGGTGAGCTCCCCTCAGTGACCGCTCCATTGTAATGCAACATACTGGTCACTAGGTGGTGGGTTGTAAAACAGTAGAAGCTGTAGAAGGTAACAGTGGAAACCTTTATAACCACATGTAGTCTTCAGTCATTTCTGCAGTTTCTTTTTACTTTCTTTTTATTCTTAGTGAAATCATATTATCTATTACAGTTTTGCATAATTACATTATAAAATAGGAATAGTCAAAACCTAAATAGATAATAAATGAACTTGTAAAATAACATAAAACAAATAAAAGAATAATTAAATACAAATATTTCTGTAGTTTTACTTAACATTTACTACAAAATAAAATCCCTTGATTTTTATACCCTACAACTATGTTAAACATTTCATATTTACATGTTGGTGGAATCTGTGAGAGTTATACTGAAGATGAAAGTATGTTATGTTTTGTATTTTAGGGTCCCCTGGGTCCGGAGTTTTGCGACCAGTTTCTGAAATCCGTATCCTTTTTGTGGAAGGCAACACAATTTAAAAGTGTTAGACAGTGTTTAAACTGTGCTCAAATGCTTTTACAATTTTGCAAACAATGTGTTTTGATTTCCTCAACCATGCTAACACAGCGGCTAAGTTCAGATCCGTCTTCAAAGAGTTCCCCTTTTTCAACTACGTTCAGTCCAAAGCTCTCGATGACGTAAGCATTATTTGAAAGCCTTTATAAACAGAATTTTGAGGATTATGAATAACGTATTTTATTAATATGTGTGAACTGACTGTCTCTCCTGGAGTGTACTTATGTTTGGCTTTTCACAGGTTCTTTACACGGGTAACAACTTTGTGGCATGTGCTCCTACTGGATCTGGTAAAACAGTGCTGTTTGAGCTGGCCATCATTCGTCTGTTAATGGAGAGCTCAGAGCCCTGGAAAGATGTCAAAGCTGTCTATAGTGAGCATAGTATTGTGTAGACTCTATTAATTCCCTTAAAGCTCCAGTCTGAGTAGATTTGGCCTAGAGTAATGATTTATATTCACAAACACTAAAAAGTTGTGTTTTCCAGTCTCAGTATTGGGGAAACCATTCCGATCCAGAAAGTTTAGAAGAATTCCTGGAACTGTGTTTTATTTTCTTAACTCCCAAGACTTGAAAGATGAGCATGGAATTTTTTACTTTTGAACTGATTTGAAAATGCAAAACACAGATCTGATTAACTTTACAGTTTTATATACACATTGCCAATGTGATCAAAACTTGTGCTGTATCAAAATTCAGGTGAGAGTAAGAAATCCTATACCCAATGAAATGCAGCCTAAACAAAGTCAGTGAAGAGCAACAGCACCTGACTAATCATGCACTGGGGCTTTGAACATTTTCCCTCTGACTTGCCTAGTGCATCATTTCCAGACCAGAGTGTTTTGATTTAGTTTTTTTGATTCAGTTATAGATTTAGGGGGTTTCAGAGGTGCAGAGAACTGTCTTGTAAAAAGATTCACTGTTTGTTCTTGGCAGTGGCCCCTATCAAAGCTCTCTGCAGTCAGTGCTTTGAGAGCTGGAAGAAGAAGTTTGGTCCTCTGGGGCTGAACTGTAAGGAGCTGACGGGCGACACAGAGATTGATGACTTCTTTGAGATTCAGGACTCCCACATCATCCTGACCACGCCTGTGTGTGACACTATACTGCGTCTTAAATAAACAAATGCAACACAAATTAAGGGAGAGGAAAGATGAGAATCAAAAATAAAAATGTGATCTGAAGTTTCACATGAATACGTAATGTTGTGTTTAACTTTTCTTTATAGGAAAAATGGGACAGCATGACAAGAAAATGGAAGGACAACTGTCTGTTGCAGCTAGTCAGGCTCTTCCTTATCGATGAGGTCAGATATTTTGTTCACAGGCCCTGTAGCACCCAATAATGTTGTACAGGGTTCCCATGTGCTAAGGCTGAGTCCGAAAAGAGTACGAATCCGACCCACGGCCCTTTGCTCATCTCGCCCATTTCCAGTCTATCTTCTGTCCTATCAATAAAGGGGGAAAAGCACCCATAAAATCTTAAACTGCACGAACCCTGTAATAATTTCCTGATAATGTAATAAAATGTCTGATATTGTAGTAACATTTTTACCGACAATGTAATACCAAATTTGTACAGATAATGTACCTTTCATGTGGGTCATTCAGGACATATTATTACATTATCGAGTTTTATTACATTTCTGATCACGTTTCAATTATATTACATTTTCAGTAAATGATTACATCAGGCCCTTTTTCAGTGTTCATAATCTGCCTGCATAGGGATAGATGCTCACTGCAACAGCAGATGTCTACAGTGTGTTTTATTATGCCACATTGCAAGATGGCACATAATTAGCCTCTGCCCTCAGCACTTAATTTCATACTTGAGGTTAGCCATTAAAATGATAGTACATCATGTTCTGGGACTATGTATTATGAGAGTGCATACGACCTGTCAATGTAGTTCTTTCAGACTTACCTATATAGCAACTTATCTGTGTGTTGAGCCTTTAAGATATTTCTAAAGCCAATTGTAAGGTGGCACATGTTCCTCCAGGTGCATGTGGTGAAGGATGCGACCCGCGGTGCCACTCTGGAAGTTGTGGTGAGCAGGATGAAGGCCGTACATGCCTACAGAACAGCACAGAATCCAGAGACAGGCCTCTCTATGAGGTTTGTGGCTGTATCGGCCACCATACCCAACACCTCTGATGTAAGTGGCTGAGAACGAGCACGGCAGAGATTTGTTTGTGACGAGTGAATTCAAAAGGCAGTGTGTGCAAATCTCTCGGAATGATCAGGGCTTCATAGTAATAGCTGCCAGGTTGCAATTATAACCAGAAATGGGCAACCAACTGGTTGCCATTATTGTTAACAGAAAAAATAAGGATATTTGTGATATTTGTTGCATTAGTGATATTAAATATTGCTGTTACAGTCAGAACTGGAACCACGTGCGCACAGACATCTGTTTGAGAGACAATGGCGGAGCAAAAGAAGTTGACTGTATAGGTGAACAGTTCGACAAACCTGACAACATCACAAATGTGGAAATTGATTTAAATGACAAAGAAGCAGATGTGGCCTGGCAACCACTTTTATAAGATGTTGTTGAGCCCTGATGATATAGTTCATAGATAAATCTACGAAGTACGAAAAAAGCATACAAATAGCAACAATCTAAGAAAGACACTTCACTGAGTCACAATTCTGTGTTTGTACTGTACTCTCAGTGTAAATCAGTAATCAGATAACAGTTATGTTATGTTAATAGATAGCAGACTGGCTGTCCAATGAGAGTGGTCCGGCCACATATCTGGACATGGACGAGAGCCACCGTCCAGTGAAGCTGAGGAAGGTGGTGCTGGGATTCCCCTGCAGCCCCAACCAATCAGAGTTCAAGTTTGACCTGTCGCTCAACTACAAGATGGCCAACATAATACAAACTTACTCTGACCAGAAGCCTGCACTCGTGGTGGGCGGGGGAAATTATTTTCTGCTTGCATTTTTGTAAGGTCATTAATGAGGATGGCTGGATTAGATTTCTTTATGGTCTAATAATTATATTATTCTGTAGTTTTGCTCTACAAGGAAAGGAGTCCAGCAGTCAGCGACAGTTCTGGCTAAGGATGCTCGGTTCATTATGAGCATAGAGCACAAGCAGAGGTATGTTTGCTATGTTCTCACATATTCATCACAACAGTTTTGTTGTTCAGTTTAGTTGAAAGCTTGACTTGTTGTTAATTTGCAATCTGTTAAGGCTGATGACATATGCAAACTCTATTCTGGATTCAAAACTGAGAGGTGAGTCGCCAGTTAAAACCTAAATGTCAAGACCCTCCAGACACAGACCCAGTAAGAAAGTACAATTTCATTTGATTGTAGCTGTAATATTTAACTGTATTGTATTATTTGGTGTTATGTTTGTGGTCCAGATCTGGTGATGTTAGGAGTTGGATACCATCATGCAGGAGTTGACTTGACTGACAGGAAGATGATAGAAGAGGCGTTCACTCTGGGAGACTTGCCTGTCCTCTGTGAGTACAGTGTTATCCTGCACTGTAAATAGAAGTGTGACTATATAAATGTGCAACACGGTCCTGTTTATTGTCTGTAACGTTTCAGATATAAACAGGAAAGACAAGTGTTGCAGGTTACAACTGAAGGGATCCAGTACTTCACCCATATCATGTTGAAACATTTCAAGGCGTCAGCTCAAGCTTCGTAACTATAGGGTTGTGTCAAAAATGCCTCTTAAATTAAAATACTCATTGAGTACAACTTAAAATGACCTATACTGGTATGTTTTTATGCCAATAGCTAAACACTATATGTTCCTACAAATATTAACTGATATGCACCAGTTGTAGGAATCTAGTACAAATAAGTAAGACTGAAAGCTTTAATCTGTTTGAACATTAGACACAATAAAGATCTCAAAATGGAATTTCCATAAAGCAATAAAGATAATCTTAGGCAATAATATTGCTTTTTAAAGGAAAACTTCACCCACAAAATGATCATTTCTTTATCAATCACTCACCCCGTCTTACCTGGAGTTCTTAAAGAAACTTTAGTTCATCTCACATGCCTTCACCATGAACCAAAAATCAAAAGTGGAGACACTTCTTGAAGAATTGAAGTAAATGGAGCCGCGTTCAACAACAGCACAACTATATTAAAACATCTGTTTACAAACTCTCACACACCTCTGCAGTGTAATCACAGTCTCATGTATCCAGTCGTGTGCTCACTACTTCACAAACAGGCGTTTTCACTAAAACTTTACTATTTAAAACACTTCCGCACAGACAGTGTCACGCTTGTGCCGGCGCCACTCGACCCGGTGAATACTGTTTATTCAAATGTGTTTTTAATAGTAAGGTTAACTTCAATTCATCAAGACTTTTCTCTGTTTTTGGATTCTTTGTTCACCGTGGAGGCCTGTAAGAAAAATAAAGATTTCAAGGTAACACGGAGTGAGTAATTGATATACTATATATATATATATATATATATATATATATATATATATATATATATATATATATATATATATATATATATATATATATATATATATATATAAAAATATATATATATATATAAATATATAAATATATAAATATATATATATATATATATATATAAAGGGTCAATGTACCACACTCTCGTGTCAGGGACTTTTGGTGCTTATTGGTACAGTTTGAAATCACTTTTTCATTGTATTTTCATGGGAAGTCATTTGTGTTTGTGGTCTGATCTTTAATACCGTAGTTACCACCCGGACTCTGGCCATGGGGGTGAACCTGCCGGCTCATCTGGTGGTCATCAAGTCTACCATGCAGTATGTGTCAGGCTCCTGTGAGGAGTACAGTGAGGCTGACTTGCTGCAGATGATTGGCCGAGCTGGAAGACCACAAGTAATGCCAAAATAACAATGGAATACTTAATTATTTGTATCTTACCTCCCTTAGCACAAGGAGGTAGAGGTTAGTGCCCCATCACAAAACAAGGAGCAGATTTGTTTCACTGGCACGGTGACATTTTACCACAAGATATTTCTCTACATTTATTTTTTGAAAGTCTTAGATACAATGTGAGCTATCTCAAGATGTTGTGGAAATAGCTGAAACAGTTTGAAGAAAAGAATGATATTGTATTAGCACATACTAAATACCAACGTTGGTCTTTTCTTCCTCTAGTTTGACACATCAGCGACTGCAGTGATCATGACCAAGACCCAAACCAAAGACAAGTACATAAACCGAATGAATGGGGTGGAAATCATTGAGAGCAGGTATTACACCTCAGTCCCTTTGCCTTCTTTTTTATATAATTCTATAATCAACCCAGATTACATTTGAAAAAATGTGTAATAAGATTAGTTAGATTTTCAAGGATTACTTGATTACATTTTTGATTATTTAATTCTAAGTCAAATTAATGTTAGTTACAAGAGCAAAGTGTTCCATGTGGACTTTGATCAAACAGTTGCAACAAAACAGTTCATCCCACATGTTGTAGATTACACACAGTACACCTGGAGCCTGCGCCAGTACTGTTTCTATAACGGTCATCTCATTGGACCGACTGTAAAAGCTGAATATGCTAAATGCATTTTTATTTGCATTGAAAAGGTTTTGAGATATTTAAAGAGAAAACATATCTTTGGAACTCAAATTGTTGTGGTTGCGTCCATTCTTTTTTTAGTATAAGGAGCAATGTGTTCAATGTTTATTATGATGTAATCCGAAAGTACTCAGATTAGATTACATTGTTTTGTAATCCAATATATAATATGTATACTATTACAAAAATTGCCAAGTCTTTTGTATTTAGTAACTGACTAAATGTCAAAGTAATCTTCCTTTCCCCAGTTTACACAGTCACCTGGTGGAGCACCTGAATGCTGAGATTGTTCTCCAAACCATCAGCAATGTCAACATGGCTCTGGACTGGATACGCTCCACCCTCCTCTACATCAGAGCCCTCAAGAACCCCACACACTATGGTCAGAACACACCCAATAATCTGTATCAGAATTAATGTCCGGCCTCTTTCTCATGACTTTATGTAAAACCAGTCTGTGCCGTGTGCCTCAAATCTATTTCAGGTTTCTCCGCTGACTTAGACAGATATGGAATCGAAGCAAAATTGCAAGGTGGGCCACAGCTGTTTTTATTCTCACAGTAGTCAGGTAGAGTGTTGCTACTACACTAGGACACTCTATTAACACATTTAAACCACTGTACTCACATACCACTTATCATCCAAGCTGCTCTTCTGTCTGTACTCTGACTTGTCGGGTTAATTATGCACATCACTAACACTACTGTAGTAATGGTTAAGTGTGTTTCTCCTCTCGTAGAACTGTGTCTGAAGAACCTCAACTCTCTGTCCTCCATCGGTCTGATCGACATGGATGAGGATATCAACATCAAACCGACAGGTAGAGAGGAAATAAGTTCAAGTGGTTAGCAACAGGCTCAATGTGTGAGTTCCTTCTTAGTTTCTTAACTTGTGTTCAGTGCTGTGAATGACAGCTGCATCTTTATCTATTATTTAACTGAGGGGGGGGGGAGATTCTTATCTTCTAAGATTCTAACTCGATTCACAACTTCCAAACTACAGAACCAAAGTTTTGCTTCTCATTGACAGTAAGTCTACACACCAAGGCAAAGTTGTGTCAAGCATTATTGCAGTAAACCAGTTTTATATGTTCTGTTTACAATTTAGGTTTGAAATTGGCAAGTTTCTGAGAAATGTAAAGGCAGCTTGCCTAAGCCTGGCAATATTATTTATTTAACAGGCAGCATTTTTAATGTTTGTGTAACTTAAACTTGTTATTCACTGAGAATTTATAAATACTGTATAATAAATCATATTATTTGTGCAAGTTAAGCATGAATAAATGTTACCTTTTGTCTCAAGTTTGACTTTGTGTGTTTACATTGTTGATAAGACTTTCAAATATAAAAACTATTTTATACACACTTTCCTTTGCTTTCATACCGTCATTTGTTACACTACCTATAAAAGCGCAGTGTGCTGGAGTAGATCCTGAAATTAGCACCTCTATGTACTGAATCCAGAATCCATTTAGAATCGAATCGTGAGATAATTAAAGATTCACTAAACTACTTAAACATGTTAAGTAGTTTTGTTTGTGTCTCCGCAGAGGGCGGCAGGTTGATGGCTCGGTACTGTGTCGCCTTTGACACCATGAAACAGTTCAGCAAAGTGTCTGGCACTGAGAACCTGTCTGACCTGGTAGGTTTCCTGATAACATTGCACAGCAATGCATTTGATTTAAATAGCAGATACAGTTACATTTGGTGTTGTTTGGCTGGTTTCCTGCAAAAGGAAATAATTTTCATTGTTATTATGGTGAGGCATGCAAAGAAAATGCTCTTCAGATCAAACATGGCTGTTTGTACAGATCGAGCTGGTGTCGAAGAGCAGAGAGTTCAGCGACATTCAGCTGCGAGTGAATGAGAAGAGGCCTCTGAACACTTTGAACAGGGACAAGAACAGGATCACCATCAGGTCAGACACAACATATATCATAACACCTGTTTTTAAATGTATAATGATGGACGTAGACACAATGTTTCTGTATTATTTCAGGTTTCCCATTGAGGGAAAGATTAAAACCAGTGAGATGAAAGTGAACTGGTAGGTTCATGCAGTGTTTGATTAAAAAAAGAATACTGGTTTATGAATGTTATTGCAGAATATATATTATAAATTGCTAATGGACTGTCCACTATATGTTGTGTTTGTTGCCTTGTCTGTAGCTTGATTCAGGCTCAGTTGGGCTCCATCTCTCTGCAAGAGTTTGGACTCACACAGGACACATCAAAGATCTTCAGGAATGGAATGCGCATCAGCAAATGTATGTTGGGTAAATGAGGGAAAACAAATGATCAATGTGCACTCGGTTTTATTTGATATTTTTTAAAACTCTAATTGTATTGTGGTCCCAATCAGGCTTGTCAGAGTTTCTGAGTCACCGATCAGAGACCGGTTTCTCCGCTGTGCTCCACTCCCTGATCCTGGCGAAGAGCTTCAGAGCCAAGCTTTGGGAAAACTCGCCCTATGTTTCCAAACAGCTGGAGAAGATAGGTGGATACACAAAGCTTAGTATAGGGTCTGTAATCTAAGGCTAAGCAATGTAAATATAGTACTAAAATGAGGAATAGTAATAAACTCAATAAACTAAACACTCTTCCTTTCCTTTTACAAACCTAATATTAACATTTGATATTAATATATTGTGTGTTTCAGGCCAGACCCTGTCAACCGCCATGGTGAACGCTGGACTCACCACCTTCAGCAAAATAGAGCAAACCAACGCCAGAGAGCTTGAGCTGGTCAGTCTGTGTAATATTTAAAAAGAACACTTTTGGTTTAAAGGTGGAATGAGTGTTTTTTTCACATAATTATTGTATAATTTACTTGGATGTGATTTCTAACTTTATATATTTTATTCAGATTCTAAACAGACATCCACCATTTGGCAACCAAATCAAAGAATCTGTCATAAATCTCCCGACGTATGAAGTTACTCTGGAGCAGGTAAAGGATGTTGCAGAGTTGTATATCAAAGGGACAAGTACGTTATAGTGCATATAGTGGTTTCATTGAATTGCTCTGTGTTATTCTTAATCGTTGTTCTTTTAACTTGTTGCTGTGTTTTGCAGCTTCCAAGGTATAGCTGTGCTACGGCGGAGATTGTGGTGAAGGTGAACCTAAAAAACCAAGCACAGCTGCTGTCCAGGAGAAAAGCTCCAGACCAGCACTACGTCTCGCTGATTATTGGAAACTCTGATAACACTGTGGTCTTTCTACAGAAACTTACGTGAGAAAAAAACACAAGAAACCCCAGGCTCCCACCAATTTAATGTTGTCTTTCTTTCACTTACCCTCACTTTCTCTAGATAACTAGGTGGATCAATCAGAACACAGACCTTTCACCATTATGTTCAAAAAGACGGAACCTGGTTTTAAAATATAAAGTATTTTGGTTTTCAGCAGGCACCCTCTTGTTTGTTTGGCAGGGACCTGGTGCTGTTGAAGTTTGGTAGCTGGTCGAAGAAGATCGAGGTAAAAAAGGCCTCGACAGGAGAGGAGATCATTGTCAATCTCATCAGCTCACAATATGGTAAACCATGGAAATATCTTTGCATTTAACAAAGAAATATATCCACTGGAGGGTCAAGCTTAACAAGTCAATTATATATACATAAATATGTATACCTTTTTTTTTTTTTTAAATACTTAATTGAAGAAAAAGCAGCAGTATGTACACAAATGAAATGTACTACACAAGGCATTTTCAGTTTTTGCAATGTTTCTTCCCCACCCAGAACAACAACCCAACCCAGCAGGCACCTTCCTCCAGGAATAAAATGATAGTATTGTAGTTTAAACAAAAAAAATAGCAGTAAAGTAATGCAATAAAATGAAATAGCGAAAGAATAGAGAGAAAATCAAGAATTGTAAAATAAATTCTAATAATAATAATCCAGTGCAGTTACTGTACATTTTGGCCTTTTCCTCTCCTGTAGTGGGCCTGGACATCCAGCAGAAGTTCAACGTCTACTACTCTGGAGCCAGGCGGTTTGGAACTGATAATCCATATAATAATCCATGTGGACAGAGACTGCAGCACTCTGCACTGAAACCACAGTCTACGGATCAGGCCGCAACTCAGAGGGGAAATGACACATCTGCAGTCCAAGGCACTACACTGTGTTACTGATGTTTCTATTGATGCTGAAATATGAAATTGTGTATATTGATATAGTATGTCTTCAAAGGCAGGTTTATATTTGAGAATTTGTTTTCTCTCCCTATTCAAATGTGACAACTTTACATTCAGATTTAGACAATAAAAGACAGTGCAACCACTTCTGCAGGAATAAGGATCTCTGTGGCCACGACTGCTGTGAGTACAATCACTCGTCTTTCACTGTGTCTTTTTCTGCACTTATGTGCACCATGTGCTTTACTTTGTGTGGCTGTCAAGATTATAATCTATATATAATATATAGACTTCTCTCCACCCCCAAGGTAAAGTAGGCGTTACTGTGCCACGAAAGAAGCCAGTAAATCCTCCAGAATCCAGCTTCTCTTGCTATCTGAAAGACCTGAGGAGCAGGTGTGACACACACGAGGAGACTCCTGTCAAACGACTCAAGGTGAGGGAGAAAACCAGTAGGATTTTTGGAATCCGTCCAAACCTGCATCACATGCTCTTTAACAATGCAGCCGTCATTATTATAAGAAACAAACCGAAGGCTGTGCTTTCCTAAATCTGTGCACTTATGCAAGCATTTCTTTTTTACTCCAAAAAACTCTTCATGTTGAGTCTGCAGAAGAAGATGATGAGATAAAGATTGGGGAAGTTGAATTGTTGAACATAAGACATGTACCAGCCAGATCATGGAACACCACAAGAAAAGATAATACAGGGTTCCCGCAGATTCTTAAAAAGTCTGAAAAGGAATTGAATTCATTCATCTAAAAATAAGTGGTATTCAAATCTTAGAAATAAGACGGGAAGTAGTATTTCTTTACATTTTTATTTTCTGACATTGCATTGTCAAATCTCTAAATAATTGCTAACATCTATTTTTTAATTAATTAACCAGATGCCTCTCGCATTAACGTCGGCAGATCCAGATAACGGAAGAATTGTGTGTAAAATTGCTATTAAATTTCAAATCTGTCTTTCCTTAAGCTGTTATAGGAACAGTACAAAATACATATTACAGTTACATACATATACTGTATGTAACATATGACATCATTATTATACCTGTATAGTATTAAGATATGAAAATAATAATACATGTAGTTGCATAAATACCAGAGTCTAGGCATGTAGATATGCACTTTATAAAAAGTATTTTGTTTGCAGAACATCCAGATTAAATACAATATGTGTGTTTCTATGTTTCTATCGTGCTGTATGTATAAAAGGTGCGAGCTACATGTGCATTGTTTTTAAACTACTGTACTAAATATAATCCTTGTGAATTACATGGCTATACTAAATAAGTGTGTGTTTGTCTATTTATTATTTACTATTACTATATTTTTATATATTTTCCTCAGATGAAAATGAGCGAGGAGTCTGCGTCTGTCAACATGCAGGAGTTTGCTTACAGACCCAAAGAGAGGCTACCTACTGTTTCCTGGTATTCACAGTTACATTTTAAACTTTGATTCATAGGCGCGAACATTAGAACACGCCCCTTAACTACTGCTAATAAGATACTGAACAAATGTGACAATAAATAAGTTAAGTTTCAATGACATCTGATGGCCTGATGCTGAATTAAAGGCATGTGCTGTTTTGTTTGATGAAGGTACGGAGGAAGTCACCATGAAGCTTCAGGGAGACCTCGCTCTGAGACCGTGGATCTGACGGGAAACGACTGCGTTCAGCTGACAGACATAATTCATGTGGACGACTTTGAAGGTAAACAAGTTAAAGATGATGACTCTGAAGTCAGCACTGCAGGGTTTAACATGATCTGTGACTGTTGTTCTGTCTCTCATACTCAGATTATGATGACTATGTGGAGGACATGCACAGGATGACGGAGGAGCCTGTTCAAACACCTGCTGCGTCTCACGCTCACCATCGAGGTATCGTTGAACAGCCTAACTCAAACTCCTTACGAGACAAACCATACTGCTGCTTTTGCATGTTTTAACTCATTAACTACGAATCTCATATACTTTACATTCTGCCAGTTATTATTTTATATGACTATTAATCTCTTCACCATTGTCATCAGCTCATTTCAGTAAACTGCCGGTAAATTTACTTTGGGATTTACATTGACTGCACAGAACATTCATAAGCTATATAAACATAATGGTTCATGAGGGTCCATAAATGCACCACCAAAGAGAGGAACTATGTGTCAGTAATCCCACAAAATGTCTTAAAAAGGTTTTAATAACTAGTATTTTCTGTTGTAAAAAAAATATATAAGTAAAGGTTAACAAGATAAGGCAATATATAGGCAATTTTGTTTGTCGACAAAAATGTATTTGACGATGTAATGGATGTAATGTGATGTTATGTATTTTCAGCAATCACTCAGATAATATTGTATAGCAATATTATTTGGCCAAGATTATTGTCTATCCCATCCTTTGAAGCACTTGCCTGCTGCGAATGGTAGAAAACATCATCTGTAGTTTTTATGGAGTTCCCTTTTATTCAGGTTGAATCCAACAAAGCCCAAAGTGCAGCAACATTTGGTGGTTTATTTATCCTTTTCATTTAATCCATCTGTGTTCAGGTTCCTCGGTGTGGATGAACACAGGAATCAGTGCTGGTGTGAGTCAGAGCCACAAACCGCTTCTAAACCAGATCAATACAACCAGCTCGGCTTACTCAATGAGGTCCACTGCGGTGTCAAACCAGGGCGCTCACTGCGAAAATGCTTCATCCTCACACATACCGACTGTAAGCTTTGACCTTGGAGATGAATGGGACGACTGGGGAGACTTTGATGACGAGAACTTGGTGCATGCCAGCGAGACGTCATGTCCAACTAATGCTGGCCCTCAAGTCCAGCGATCTGTTGACTTCAGCATGACAGGTAGAGGGAAGTTTGTGTTACTGGCTTTTGATGCATCTCAATAAGACGTCATTGTAATACACCCACACAGTCATGTTTTAATCATCTTTGCATATCTTACTTCATGAGGGATTATGCCTCAACCGTTGTTATGATTTTGATAAACAGTATAAGCATATGTTTCATGTTTAGGCTTTGCAGCAACATCTGCACCAGTACTCCTCAGTCACTCAGTCAGACCTTGTGTAACCAGAACACCACTGAGGTAAGGCCAGACAATTATGTACTGTTTACTTTCAAACACCAGGAAACAAATACTGTGTGAATATGTCAAATCTCCTCTCAGAAAATCACGGAATCGTCCGCTGTGATTTTATATTGTAGTTAAGGCAATAAAAACATTTTTGTTCTCTTAAGTCTTGGAATCAGAGAACCAGGACCCTCACTGATCACAGTCAAACCACAGAACAGAATCACACTCGACCGAAATAAAAAGGTTTGTGTGTGTGAGTGTGTGAGTGTGTTTGTGTGCATGCAGAGATCTGTGCATGTGTTACTTTTGCAGAATATTATTGTTTACATGTAGATTTGTTTTATCCAGTAAATCTCGTACTGTGGTCATGAGCGACACAATGAAGCCATGTAAACATCTTGAACATCTTACTGCCTTCATTCTTTTCACCAAGTAATGTTTTAAACGCTGTGTTTCCCATATGCATAGCCACATTCAGATGTCAACAACAAACATGGCAGAAAGCAAAATTCACTATTCAGGTTCCTGTTTTTCTGATGGTATTTTCTCTTTCTGGACAGGAATAATCTGTTAATGTTTTAATAGCAAAAGAGTTACTACCTCCCAGGTTAAGCTTAATCAAAGGTGCTTTGACAACAGTGGCTCAGTCAGTAGGGGCTTGGACTGTGAGCTGTAGGGTTGCTGGTTCAAGTCACCAACCAGACCTAAAAAATGGAGTGTGACTGCTACTTGGAGAGGTCCCAGTTCACCAGTTCACCTCCTGCCCTGCCACATCACATCCCCCTTCCCCCCTCACTCCCATTGCTCCCTGGGTGCTGTCCTATGAGACTCCTGGTACTAGGATGGGTTAAAGCAGAGAACAAATTTCACTATGTGTGACCATTAAAAGAGGGTTTCATCCCTCCAAATCTTAAATCTTTTAAACACCGTAACTTCACACATGTGACACTTTCCTCCCTTCCTCCTTTTGCAGAGGCCAAGCATTTTCAGACAAGAGACGACACCAGTGAAAACACCAGAAAACCTCCCAAAGCAGACTGAGACCCACATGGCCCCACTTACCAGAAGGTTTGATTTCTTCTCAGCAATGAGCGTCCCATCCAACACCAGCTCATCTGTCAACAGAAGGTAGAGGAAACAAAAAATAACAAGGCTTTTATTTACTCGTTACAATATTTTTTCCTGAGTACATAATGGAAATAATCACCCTTTCTTTTTACAAACTTTATATTCAGCACCAACTGCAAAGAAGAGGAAGCTTTCCTTGGGATATTTGATGGTTTATTTTAGAAGTGTTGCTTGTCTAAGTGTGACATGAATATTGTATTAACATGAAGTGTTTTTCTTTATGTTTGTGTTCATATTTCGTTAACCAGTGAGATTTACATGAGTTGTAGACTGTTTCAAAGTCATTTTATTATATGTTCATGCTGTAAATGAAACAAATCGTTTCCAATGTTAGTTCTAATTGTTACTAATGTCATTTATTTATTTATGTATTTAATAAAGTCTGTGTTTATTGGATGATTAATTGCATTCATTTTGGAGTAAATCAGCAACAAATCAATCAGCTTGTAGTTTAATAATTAGAAGTAGATTTTAAGTGTGTAAATAAATGAGGTCTCCTTGTTGTTTGACTGAACAAATCTTCATCCTTTGATGGGGTAGTTCAACATTTAGTACATATTCTACAGTTAATTTGTCGATGGCCATGAAATTACCTGTATTTCTTTTAGTTGGTGATTATTTAATGTACATTTAGTTATCTGTCAAACAAATGTGGATCTGAAGAGCACATTTTAAAATGGTATGCGGTGTTGAGTCCATGCTGCAGTACGTGTACCTCAGACAGCAGTCTGTCGTAGATCCCTTGATACCGCGTGACTTGTGCTGCTGTTACGCGAGATGTCGGTGACGTCACTTTTAGCGCGGAGTTTGTTGTTGGCGGAAAAGCTTCAGAGCCTCAAAGTCAACAAACTATTTTATTTAGCCGCAGACTGATATTTATATGTTTAAGTTTTCGCCAATGGGACAGAAGCTCATGACTGTATGGTGTTTACATGCAATGTTCATCTGAAGAAACTACTGCACTTTCCTGACCAACTAAAGCGGTGAGGTTCTCTTTGTTTTACTCAACAAGCTGTTGTTAGCTAGCTTGACAGACTGAAGCTAACAGTAGCATGCTAGTTTTGTTGTAATGAGGAAGACAAACAGCGCTTAGCTTAAAACGAGCTGGACACGTCCCATCTATCAGCCAACAACCAAATAGTTTCCCGATAACCAATCACTTTATCAAACAAATACGGCTCTTCATACACTGTCCAACTTAACACTACTTCCATAAGTTAGTATGACAGTGACTAAGCATATGGTGACGTTTACATTGGTGGACGAAGTACTCCTACCTTTTGCTTAAGTAAAAGTTGAATACACTGTTAGAATGAATACTCCTGCATTTAATCTTACTTAAGTAAAAGTACAAAAGTATTTGCATCAAATTTTATAGAGTACAAAAAGTAAAAGCAGTCATTATGCAGAATGGCCCATTTCAGAATAATTACATTACAGTTCAATTAGCTGACGCTTTTGTCCAAAGCGATTTACAGTAAGTGCAAACAATCATGAGGATTATTATTATATTATATTGTGACATAATTGAATTATAATAATTAATGCATTAATGTGTTCATCACTGTAGCAGCTGGTAAATGTGGGGCTTATTTTATCTATCTATATATATATATATATATATATATATATATATATATATATATATATATATATAGCTTGTGAATTTCACCAAGGGATCAATAAAGTCTTATATTAATCTATAATAATACTTCCAGTTAAAAGTACCTCAAAATTGTATTCAAAGTACAGTACTTGAGTTAATGTACTTAGTTACTTTCCACCACTGAACTTAGATATGTCCTGTCCTCAGGTGGTCACTGTATGAGTTCTCTTGAATCTTAAACGTTTATAATTCAAATGTTTCAGTTTCCAGCTCTTTTAAGTTCTTTCCTCATTTCTCTCTTTGTCTCAGATGGAGTTGTCTCCTGTCTGCACTGAAAGCATCAGCACAGAGGAATGTAATAATAAATCTGGTCACAGGAGAAGTAAGTTGGATGCATCACAACTTAAAAACACAGTTCAGTATAGATGCAGAATTATGTTAGCACACATAATATATTTAGTGTTAATACTTTGTGTTAATGTTGCTTGGGAATATAATAAAATAATCGTTGTCTTATATCAAAGCCTGTAACTTAGGCATGCCTATAAGGCTTTGTCATTCTTGCTCCTTTCGTGATAACAATGCTTAACACATTTGTTATTTGTGAGTGAGAGTAATATAGTAAAGATGGTATTGGATTTAAAAATCTTGTTGTGCATCTATGACAACAAGATTTCCTGTTTTCTTCCAGGGGATGTGGAAATAGAAATTGAGATCCTCTACAAAGCTATCCCTCAGCTGGCCAAGGTTTTTCGCATCATTGACAAAATCGGAGAAGGTACAAGCTCTGCAAAACTCACACCTTTGGGGTTTACAAGTATATTTAGAGAAACTTCTGTTTAAGGTTAATACAGGAGGCACTCGTTCACCTCATTGGATTTGTTGGAGAAGAAGAAGTGGTGTGTTTATGACGTGTATCTGTGCACCAGGTACGTTCAGCTCGGTGTTTCTGGGTGAGGCTCAGATGCAGGATGGGAGGAGAGAGATGTTTGCCCTGAAGCACCTCATCCCAACCAGCCATCCTACACGCATCGCTGCTGAGCTTCAGTGTCTCACTGTTGCTGGGTGAGTCCAATAGTGTTGTGTTTATAAATCGTTATACATCCCCCAGACTGTCAGACAGCCTGTTTAAGAACTGAACAGGTAAAACAAATTCTTCACATAAGTCACATATTTAAATAGTCTTTGCTTCATGTATTGTTTATGCTGTCGTTATTGTTTTAGTCCACTCTTTAATCTTTTTTAAACTGCTGATTATGACTGTCATCACCTATTTGCTTTTGTTTTTATACTTGTTGTTTAGCAATATTATGTAATTGTTATACAAATAATATGCTGTTAGTAGCTTTTGACAATTGGTTCAAAAGGAGTTTGATGGCAGTTGATTTTTCAGTATTCTATTCTTCTTCCAGCTAAATCTCTTTCTTTAAAGATTATTTTATGCCGTAGCTAATTGGTGTGTGGGCTCCTTGTTTGTGTATCGTTGTGTAATTCAGCTGAACCGACACATCTCAATACATAGATGCTCATTTGAATTTATAAAGATGCATTTATGTTTGATCAGTGTTTTTGATATAATTATTGGAAGTAACCAGCCAAGATTGACATCATTGCAGAGAAATCACACAACAGATACTGAGTCATTTTTATTAATTATTGATTTTTTCTCAATTTGCAGAGGCAGAGAGAGTGTGGTGGGAGTGACGTATTGCTTCAGGAAGGAGGACCACGTGGTGATCGTCATGCCCTATATGGAGCATAAAGCGATCGTGGTACGGACATTGTCCCACACATTAGTTTATGTCAAACATGTAGCTACTGCTTTTCAGTCACATACTGTTTTTTGCATATCACAATCTGTAATTTAAAACTTCTGATTTATTCTAAATGTATTCATCAGGACATCATTGGCTCGTTGAGCTTTGAAGAGGTCCGTCTGTACATCTATCACCTGTTGAAGGCGCTGAGACACGTCCACCAGTTTGGTATCATTCACAGAGACATCAAACCAAACAATTTCCTCTACAACAGGAAAAGCAAAATGTGAGCAGTCACTTCCCTCTGTGTTCAGTGCAGCTGCAGAATTTCATCTGATTGTATTTCATTTACTCTTTTATTTATATATATATATATATATATATATATATATATATATATATATATATATATATATATATATTTTACAACTTTAGCCTCTCAATTGGCATTTAATTAGTTCAAGGAATACTTCACTCACAAAATGACCCTTTGTATATCAGTTACTGTGTTATCTGGATTCTCATGACTGTCGACTGTTTTAAAGTCATGTCATATGTTCATGCTGTATATGAATCAAATAGTTTCCAATGTTAGTTCTAATTGTTCCTAATGTAATTTATTTATTTAATAACTGTGTTACCTGGAATTCTTGGGGAAAACATTTTTTAGCATTTTTTTTTCCACAGCAAACAAAGAATAAAAAAGCAGAGAATTCTTGATGAATCTAAGAAAATGAAGGCTGCGTTTAACAACAGCAAAACTATTATAACCGTACTTTTCCAGACCCACACCGACAACTAGACTGTTTTATTAAATAGTAAGGTTTCAGTTAAAAGTCATGTGCTTGTGAAGTAGTGAGCACATGACTGGATAAATGAGACTGATTATACTGCACGAGTTGTGTGAGAGTTTGGATAAGTTGTGCTGTTGTTAAACGTCCATTTACTGCAATTCATCAAGACGTTTCTCTGATTCTTTGTTCAATGTGGAGACAATCGAGGAAAAACAATGTTTTTTTCAAGAATTCAATTTACCACGGGGTGAGTGGTTGATGTACAAATGGTGACTTAACATAAAGAATGTATTAATTTCCCCGTTTAAAATGTGTGTGTAGGTATGCGCTGGTGGACTTCGGCCTGGCTCAGGGTACAGCGGACACCCAGATTGAGCTTCTGAAGGTGGTGAGACAGAAGCCAACACAAACAGGTGGAGGGTCCACAGGGAAACAAGACACAACACAGAAGAGCAAAGCACCACCTAGACTCCCTCCCAAAACCACCACCACCACAGCCTCAACCTCACTGCCTCTGCTTCCACGGGCGTCCACAACTTTACCACCTTCCTCCTCCTCGTCCTCCTCCACCACATCCTCCTCAGCCACTCGGAAAGCACTGGTTAAAAAAGCACGTTCTGTCACCGCCACTGTCACTACCTCCAACTCTCACACAAAGCACACAAAGGTGTCCGCACTTTGTCCAGATTTTTCCTACTGATGTTTTTCTTTGTCCAGTGAAAGCAGAAATCACTCGCCTGAATTTGAGTTTGGAATTTCCTGTATGGATTTATTAAAATACGTGTTTGTCTGTGCATTTATTTGTCTCCTTCTCTCTGCACTAATGTGTTGGTTCAAGCTAAATTCTGTCATCCATGTTTGTTTTTTAATAGGATTTGTCAGGAATGCGCAAACAGCCACGAGCTGTGTTTGGAGAGAGGAACCTGAACAGCTGCACTCCAGCTCCATCCACCACCAAACAAGCTGCCGTTAAGACGGAGGTAAGCAAGGTGGAAAGTAAAGCTTTGGAAGAATAAGAGATTCATCTCTATTCCATCTTTAGAGACTCTTTTAAAGGACATTATGGGTGTTTATTTCTCACTGACACTGTATTCTTTCTTTGTAGTCTTTTATTCAGCTGGTAAAGCCCAAAGCAGAGGACTCAGCCAACCGAAGGTACTCTTCGGCCAGTCGGGCCCCGCTGCCTGTAAGGACCCAGAGCAGCAGTCAGAAACCTCAGAGGCCCGTACATCAGGGCTTCACCTGTAACTGCTACCTGACTGACCGTGTCTGCAACATCTGCATGTCCAGGTAACAGGAAAGAGAAGAAGAATAGAACTACTTGTTGCTTTTCTTTTTTTCTTTAAACAAATCATTATAAGCTACTTTTACACAACATACAGTATGTAAAATAAATGTTAATCTATAACATTTTTAATTACAAGACATCAATTTCATAAATTTTTTGCTATTCACTGATTTGAGTGTTTTTTTCTTAACAAAGGAAGCAGCAGGTGGCTCCCAGGGCTGGCACCCCGGGCTTCAGAGCACCAGAAGTCCTCACAAAGTGTCCCAACCAAGGAACAGGTTAGTTTCTCAAATGACAATTATAAATGATTAATAACAACACAAATATGACAGCTGCGAAAAGACTTAAGCAAACCGCACCACACTGCCTTTCTTTGTTGAGTGCTAACGTTAGTTTAAAACAAACCATGAACGGTACGTTAGCTAATAGTTAATAGTACAATTTAAATGAATGAAAACAACTTACTCCAAATCTCAAGAACCGCACTAATTAGCCTCCAGGCTGCTGTTTTCAGATCACGGTAACTACGCTTGGTAAAGTCATATAGCTCTGGGTATCCAGCAGCGGCCACCACAGAAGATCCGCATCTCAAAATGACATGCACAACACTTTATTCTCATTGAAAACAATAAAGCTGGTCCAGGCTGCTAATGCTGTACCCGGTCTTCTCCTCCTGCAGCCATAGACGTGTGGTCAGCTGGTGTGATCCTGCTGTCACTGCTCAGTGGCCGTTACCCGTTCTTCAAAGCCAGCGATGACCTGATCGCCCTCACTCAGATCATGACCATACGAGGCTCCAGAGAGACCATCAAGGCTGCCAAGGCATTTGGTGTGTATTCATATTTTAACTTGATCCCTCTGCTTCTGTATTGTGTTAATCCAGCAACACAGTTTATCACCAGTAATCACTGTAACAACGTAGGAGAACTGAATTCACCCTCACTGTGCCGTATGGAAGGCTCTGTGTAGATATTAAACCTATTTTGGGCTTGACTTGATTCAGGTAAGGCAGTGGCGTGCAGCCGGGAGCTGCCTCGGCAGGACCTCAGGACGCTGTGTGAGACGCTGAGAGGACGGAGGCCATCTCCAGATGAAGTCACTCCTCTTCCCGAGGCCAACAAAGACTCCACCCGTCATCACAAGGTCCAAGATGATACGCCCACACATCATCCCACTGAAGAAACATTCAAGCAGCACAAAGACGGAGCAGGAGGAACCCCGTCGTCTCTCTCTTCTACTCTCCCAAACCACCAGGAACATTCAGGGAACACAGGAACCACTCATCTCACGAAACCGAGCTCAGAGACGGACTGCGAGATGGAGGTCGATGAGCGAGGCTGGGACAGAGTTCCTAATGAGGCGTACAACCTGCTGAACCGGCTGCTGGACCTGAACCCTGCCAACAGGATCACTGCTGCTCAGGCCCTGCAGCACCCGCTGTTCAAAGACCTGTGAAACCACAAACTGCCGGCTTCCCACTCTTTGGTTTACATTTAATAAACTGGATGATGCAGAAACAACGGCTGTTATACTTAATTTATAAATTATAACCCCGCATGATACATTATTCTGCTGCAAAGTGGAGTTTACATCAGTGTGGAGACATTACCTGAACAGAGAATAGGGAATAGGTTTTTTCTCTCCCATCAACCCGTTAAATGCTTCATGGATTTTAATATAATTAACATCCATTCAAGACCGTTGCTGGTTCACAGGCCTGCAGCCCATGACAGCTTTGGTACAAAGTACTTCAGCAGGGCGTTTTAAAGGGCTGTTGATGTGCACTGTTGGCTATAACCAAGACAGGAAGAGGATTGACTTGAGGCATTATATTGGCAGATTATTGGCTTTTATGTCAATGGTCAGACAGTTTTACAATTGAAGGTTCCTGGTCTCAGATAGTTACAGCTGCACACTGTCTGATTAAATTGTTGTGCAAATATAAAACTTAAGGAGTTGTTAGTACTGTAGGTTGAAGTGACGACCCAAGGAGACCTTGTGTTTAACACTTTAAGACTACAAATGTTCTTGTTACTGAACTTGTCAAGAGGGAAGTCTGTATGTTTACTGTCACCATATTGCCGCTGTGACTCTTTAATTAATCAAAAGGTTTTTAATTTAAAAAGGTACATATAAATTCCATCTGTATTTTATGAATTTATGTAAATAAATAAATACTGCAGTATCTGTTTCAGCGTTTCAGTGTTCATTTATAACACTGGAAAGTGTACCGTCTGCCTCACTCTAATTTGATTTTCTAATAAATGGAAAAACAAAGCAAGTGGCTGCCATTGTCAGTATGTAACGTCGTGCATATATGGAGCATCTAGTGTACTGAAGGCAAAAATACTATCATTTTTATCATGGCTGTACTTTTGCGGACGCTGTGGACGGAGACTGTTTCAGGTTGCCCGTCTGCCTGTACCAGTCTCATGAATGCATTGAGGGAATTTCTTGAAATTTGAGTTGATGGACTCAAAGATGAACTGATTAGATTTTGGTCGCTGTGACCTCACAAAACACATATTTGGACATAACTTAAGAATTCATATGCTAATGACAATTTCAGACAAATGTTTATAGAATACAATTATGATGTGTTGACATTTTGGACAGACATGGATGTAAACTGTAACTTGACGCAAAGAATGGTTAATGTTGTTAATTACAGCCTTGTAATAATTACGTTAGTGTGAGGTTCATAAATTGCTACGTAAACGTAATTGGAGGCACATTTCAGAATGAACCAAAACCACAACTGTAGCAAAAGAAATCACTTGACAAAAAAAACAGCAACTTAATTAACTTGTGTTTACAAGAGTTTGAAAATTTATTACAGAAGCGATACAAACCATTATTTGGATGTTTTATAGACACTGTATGCAACATTTGAAGATACCCAGCAGACCGGCTGAAAATAACTTGAAAGACAAAGAAGCAGCACATGGTTTCACTTTCTGTTTGAATAATGTATCCACGACTGATTTCTTTTTTTAACAGAAAACATCAACAGAGCAGTTGAAGGCTTTTTTTTGTTGGCTCAACTCTGAGACGATGACGACCTCCGGTAGTACAATGTCTAAAGATTTTCTTTCACCTCGGTGAGTTCCTCTATTCGCACCAACACACTCTCAATCATGTCAAACGTGTGCAGGGCTGAGTGCAGAGCCTGAAACACATATTCAAATTCAATCGGGTCAGCGCTGTACGAATAAACAATGATGATGTCATATGAACATGAAAGGCACTGACCTGAATCTGTGACTCTGACGTCATGTTCGGCAGCTTCTCGTCGCCGACAGACACGGAAAGCAAAGACTCCACTGTGGAAAACACATTCATGTATGTTGTTATACTTTCATGGGCTTTTCACAGGCTTCTGTATAAGGCGGAGGTAGTTTTTTTTAAATGTGTACAAAAGTTAATGAGTGGTTTGATAAAGGCAGAACTGAAATGGTCTGACCTTTGGCCTTGCCCCTCTTGGTCGCCATGGTGTCGTGGAGCTCCCTCTCGTAGTGAGCTCTGGACATGTTCACTCCAACACGGAGCGGCTTCAGGAACGTATCTTCTATTTTATACAGCTCTGTCCAGATCCCTGTCTGCAGGATCCAAACATCAGAAACATGTGGGGGGATGTTGAGTTGTGAGGAGTGATGGGATCAACACTCACCTGGTTCTCTGTCACTTTGTCTCTGATGATGAGGTAACGCAGCAGGTTCAGAGACTCCATGATTCTGTTCAAAGCAACAAAGAAAGATGAAATCCTGACTCAACGTTCACTCACTCGCTTTTCTTCTGAACAAAATCCTGTTATTATGACAGCGATTAGTACGACGGCGTATTGGGGCAATTGTAGGCTCAAAACAAAAGAAACAAAGATACGGAGCCTGGGGAGGAAAGTTATATTCTGTGAAAAATAAAACATACTTCTCTAATAAGTCATACGTTTTTCAAGAGAGATCAAGATGAACTGTACCACAGAGCTTTTCACCCATACCGCAGCCATAGAGTAAAAACATTGCACATTGGTAAACAGAAGAAGCAAACTCATGAACAGCAATAATATAAATCCCTTTAGAAACCCCTTAAGTAAAAACAATCAGTGTCCGCCCCTAGTCTACAGATACTTAAAGGTTTTATTGACAAAGGGATACATTTATTTTTAGATCCATTTAATTCACTATGAGGGACTCTGAACCCCCTACCAGGGCAGTACCGGTACTGGAGGTTTAGAACACGGCTCATTAGGTATTTAGCTTTAGCTGCACAGAAGTTATCAAACTGTGATGCCGTCTCTGACGAGGCTCTCTCAGGCTGTTTCCAGCAGGGTGATGAACTACAGAAGACAATGCGACTGGACTGAGTCATTATTTTCCATACAGTGTTTTTGTGGGAACAGGAATAATAATAAGTCTTAAATGAGTTATTAGACATAAGTCCAGAGGCCTCTGGTATATAGGACAGCAGGCCTCTGCCAGCTCTTCACTGCATGACTACCACTAAAACCTCCGCGGCGGAGTGTCTGTGCTGCACGCTGGTCTGTGGCGGTAAAAGAAGAGTTCGATGCAGGTAATGTATCCAGAGCTGCTTTTTGCTCCTGCAACTTCATTTTTAAATCTACTGTAAAACTTGTTTCATTCATTAGCTTTATTACCCCATTTTTACACATTTTAGCAGGAGACATGTTTGTCATGAAATTCATAAAGACTCGAGTTTCATATTTCTCTTTCCTCCGAGCCGTCCTTCATTTTTGGTTTGAGTTAAAAAAAAAGTTACATTTAGCACAAAATGTAAGATAGTGTGAAATGGTATCTGTTGCCCCGGTGATAGAAGTCTCAGTTGTTGCAGCCTTTTAAAGGTTTCAATGCCATCGTTGTTCCACACATGCACACGTTAACTTGTGCTTTACTGCTTTTCAGCAGGGACTTATAGGTGGCATTAAATAGACAACATTAGGGTCAGAGGTTTAGCTTTAGCTGTGTCGGCGTCTTTGACTGGCACAGCATTTGTCCAGAATTCTTTTGCCTTTGGTATTAGAGTCTACATAATGTTTGAACCACATCACTTCACTATGCTGGATTAGATCACCCTAATCATCTATAATGCCTGCAGTGGAGGATCTAATCACATTATACTTTGCAATTAGATTTAGCAATAATGAAATACGCGTGATTTTATCCCAGAATCACCACATTATCATAAGCCTCCGGACTAAAAAGAGATATTGCTGAATTGAGTGTAATCAGAAGAAATCAACGCAGTGATATGGCTGAGGAAGGATATCTCCATGTTCCTCACTAACGTGTGTGTGTGTGTGTGTGTGTGTGTGTGTGTGTGTGAGGTTGATCAAAGAAATGTGAAGTGATGTGGTTCCTTGACATGAGCTTAAATCTCAGAAAGTTATTTTATCGGAAACGACTTTACAAGGTTTTTCTCGGAGTATAACGACCCACTTGACAATGGGGGGGAAAAAGTATTTTAGTTTATATAGAAATAATTAAGAATCTGTCACCCTAATGCAGTGGTTCCCAAAGTGGGGGGTGCAGAGCTATTGCAGGGGGGGGGGGCGCGGCAAGGCAAATGAATGAGCCCTGCTAGCATAACATGGACACGTTTGTGACAGGGCTCCCAGCTAAGCGCAAAGCAGAGGATGGCTCTTCACCAAATGTGCCAGCTTCCCAAACTAAAGTCAAGACCAGAAAATATGATGAGGCATGAATCACCTTCAGCTTCACCAGTACACCGGTGGTAACGAGGAGAGACCAGTGTGTTGCGTGTCTGGAGATACTAGCACAAACTGTCACAAGACCGTTTGAAACAGAACAAGTTAAGAGGCCACTTGGAGACAACACATCCGGAGCACAAAGACAAACCATTCATCAGAAAATGTTCAGGCTTGAGTTTTTTCTCTCGGGGAGCTGGTGAAGTTTTAAAAACCAGAGAGGTCATGTTGAGAAAACATGTTGAAAGCAGATTACAGTTACAGTATTACACAGACTTTTAATAATTCCACTGTAAAGGTCATTTCGCACTTTATTATTTATTTTGTTTTGTAATAAATTGCAGTTTTATGAATTACAATGTTCAAAATAAATTCTAGTGGAGTTTGGAAGCTAAAGATGTGTACGTGTGTCGTAGGGGGGGGCTCGAAAATATTCTTATCTACAGACGGAGGGCCCTGCAGAAAAGGTTTGGAAACCACTGCCCTAATGCATGCTGGGATAGGTTCCAGTGAGCTAGTCAAAGGGCATAGAGAAAAGATGTTCTGTGTGTGCTGACCTGTCCAGGTTCTGCAGGAGGTCGGTCTCTGGGCCGTCTGGCAGGCTGAGAACTTTACGCAGCAAAGGCAGCAGGTGAGCTCCCTCAAACCAGGTGTTACTGTTGCCTGGCTGAGGACAGACAGACAGACTTTTACTGTACAGGACATTTTTAATTACAACCCACACTCAGCACAGACTCTCATTCAGCTCTTAGTAACTGCATCGAAACTTGTAAAATGCCATCTCACCTGCAGGGCAGTGTCTATCTGATTCTTGATGTTTTTAATGACGTAGCCTTCCACTCCTGAGTGATTACTGGTTTTCAGCATGTACCTGAAACAAGAAGGTCAGTAAAAGTCAAAACACTAGAGGGGAACCGAAAGAGACGTTTCTAAACAAAAGGTGGAACTTACTGGAAAAAGTTGTATTTGGCTTCAGTGTCAAGCTTATCGATGCTCAGCTGCAACACCTTCAGCCCTCTGGTTCTCTGTTGAAGAAGAAGATAAATATATAACAATCTTTTTTGATTCCATGGTCATTAAACCAGGCATTAGTACTTTTGGCAGTGGGCAGGTGCCACGTCCTGCTGGGAAATGAAATCAGCGTCTCCATAAAGCTCGTCAGAAGAAGGACGCAGCTCTAAAGCTTCCTGGTAGACGGCTGCGTTCACTTTGAACTTGAGATAACACAGTGGACCAACACCAGCAGAGGACATGGCTCTCAAATCATTACTGTCTGTGGAAACTTCACACTGGACTTCAAGCAACTTGGATTGTGTGGCTCTCCACTCTTCCTCTGGACTCGGGGACCTTGATTTCCAAATGAAATGCAACATTTACTTTCATCTGAAAAGAGGACTTTGGACCACTGTTCTTCTTCTCCTTAGCCCAGGTAAGACGCTTCTGACGTTGTCTCTGGTTCAGGAGTGGCTTGACACGAGGAACGTGACAGGTGTAGCCCATGTCCTGGATATGTCTGTGTGTGGAGGCTCTTCACTGACTCCAGCCTCGGTCCTTGTGAAGCTCCCCCAAATGTTTGAATGGCCTCTTCTTGACGATCCTCTCAAGGCTGAGGTTATCCCTGTTGCTTGTGCACCTTTTCCTTCCATTCAACTTTCTATGGATGTTTTGATACAGCACTCTGGGAACAGCCAGCTTCTTGAGCACTGACCTTTTGAGGCTTCCCCTCCTTGTGGAGAGTGTCAATGACTGTCTTCTGGACAAATGTCAAGTCAGCAGTCTTCCCCATGAATGTGAAGCCTGCTGAACCAGATTGAGACAATTTAAAGGCTCAGGAAACCTTTGCAGGTGTTTTGAGTTCATTAGTTGATTAGAGTGTGACACCGTGAGCCTACAATATTGAACTTTTTCACAATATTCTAATTTTCTGAGATACTGATTAGCTGTAATCTGTAATCATCAAGATTAAAACAAATAAAGGCTTGACATATTGCACTTTGTGTGTAATGAATCCATATAATATACAAGTTTCACTTTTTGAATTGAATTAGTGAAATAAACGGACTTTTCCACGATATTCTAATTTATTGAGATGTTCCTGTACATTAATAAATAGCTCTACAGGTAAGAGGAGAAATATTTTAGATGTTGGGCTGAACTGTCCCTTTAACTCCATTATCTATCTATGGCATTACAATTCCACATAATGTAACGTTTTGCACAAAATTGCTACATTATCTTAACGCTAATGTGAAGACTTACCAAATCATGCCTCGGACATACCGTCATCACCTTCACCAAGGTCTGGAAACAAATTAAATCAATAAGTGAGCGTCAGTAAAGCATCACACTGAGGATCCCAGCCGTCTGTATGAACTGTGTTCACCTGAGGGACTGTGAGGAAGGTTTTGATCTCCATCAGGTCTGCAGGCAGACTGCCGTCCTCCACCCGCACCAGACTCTTCTCATACAGCTCCTGTGGATGGTAACACACATGATGTACGTCAGACTAAAAAAGCTTTCAAATACAGACAGTTCTTCAGAACAGCTGGAAAAGTCTTGTAGGTCACGAGAAACGTTTTCTTTTTCTTTTCAGATTATATCACCTGAGAAATATTTAGAAACCACAATAATAATCTCAAGCATGTTGCACAAATGGAAAAACCATTATGATGTTTCAGTTTGACTCACCAGTCCTTTCTGAATCCTGGACTCCTCAGTTCTGTCAATAAAACATTGTTTTAAAATAAGTTATGACGAGTTCAGCTCAGATACATAACACACACCAAACATTAACCAGTAGATCCAGGTCTGCATGTATTATATTTATATTTATTGGGCAGTTATAAGTACATATATTTATTATTATTCATTATTATTATATGGTGTGCGAGTAATTACTACAAAAAACTTAATTAAATACATTTGTCATGTTTTTGTCCCTCATTGATGTCAAAGTGTGCGTTTCTTTTTTTATCAATTATACAAGGATTCAATGGTTAATATGTACGTTAATAAAATGCTCTTTGTCATTTAAAAGTTACATTTTTTATAAATGTCATCCAACATCAATGACACACTATATCTTTTCAGATATCAGCATCAGTTTAAAAACTCACTTATCTGATGAACTCCTAAACAAAAGCAGCGTTTGCCAAACTGCCATTACACGTGTTGTTTATGAAAGTATTCACCTTGACAACAGGAGGCAAATGTGCTCCATGTTACAACGAAGGCCGAACACAGGACTGTGAACACAGGAAGTCAGGAGGATTAACAATGCATCTAAATTCTGAACGTAAGTTTAAAGGGTAACTTTGATATTTTTTAACCTGGACCCTATTTTCCCAATTTCTGTCAGAGTGACTGTGGCAGTGGGGGGTGGTTAGGGTCCCGGCTGCTGGGGAGAGATGGGAGTGTCCCAGCTGGAGGCCAGACAGCTGAACGGAATCAGGTAATCAGTCACATGATGAAAGCGTGGCGATGGCCTGGTTCTGTTCTTCCTGCAGTAGGCTGAGTCCAGGACCGTCAAGGTGGAGCTGACGGCCACACCACACTGAACACGCCCCATTCCTTCAGATCCCGGAAGCTAAGCAGAGTTGGGCCGTACCTATACCTAGAGGACATTGTGTGTGGAGTATCTGAAAAGGCTGAACGGAAATGATAAATAAACTGTTGACAAAACCTCCTCCCTCCTCTCCACTGTCCTGAGCGTGAGCAGGGAACGCTCACAGTGACTAATGGGGACAACCATTCTTAAAATGTGTCCAGTACTGAGTGAGAGCGCTGCAGCCGCTCTACAGGCTGCAATGTGATCGCTCGGGGAAACTCAGCACCGTCAAGTGTACGTCCACTTTTTTTTTGCCACTGACAGGATCAGATTATTATTATTATAATATTATGTCTGACAACATTATGGAAAGAAAGATTAATAATCTGCGGGAGAAGTGCCGGTGCTGTCACAGTTTGTTGTACAGAAAGTGTCGCTTGGACACAACAACCAGGGAAACTAGGATCCAGGTTGAAAAATACCAAAGTTAACCTTTAATAAGTGTTCAATCCGTATAAATCATCAGTATTGTCCAGCGCTACTTTCCGGACACGCTTGAAGAAACTCACATAGAATATTAGTGCTCCGGTGATTTATGAAGATATTTTGTCCATCTCACCTGAAAACACTGGGGAATGTATCTGCAGCCAGGTGATGGACAAACACCAGGTGAGCCAGGCTGGCCAACGACTCTTTAGGATAACGCACCTCCTCCTCCAGGAAGCCTGGAACCTGCTTTCTCTTCAACAGAGGCTGGTACACGAGACTGGGGAGGGACTCTCCGATCGCACTGAGGGTGTGCTGTAACACACACACACACACACACACACACACACACACACACACAGACACACACAGACACACACAGACACACAGACACACACACACACACCTTTGTTCAAAAATACAAACCAGTTTCTAATTTCCTTACAATATAGATGAAACAAAACAAAGAACATGTCATTACATAAGCCTCACACAAACAAGCAATATGTTTATGTAAAGAAAAAAGCAAACTAACAAAATAACTATAATAAGTAAATAATTAGCAGAATTTATTTTGAGAATTCATGTAGATCATAATCAAAATAAAGGGAAATAAACAATATTTTAATAAAATAAGTATGAACAGATTAAAAAGTAGGTGAAAGCTGATAGTGAAACAGTAATAGAGAAAAGGGGCTAGAGTATTATAAATGGTCAGTTACACTGACATATTACTGTAGAAACTAACAGTGTAGGACCCATCACAACATTTACATTACAGTTACAGCATCCGCTCTTTCCACACTAGTGTGGGGAATGGATGTGCCGTACCATAATCTCAGTGGCAAAATTCCTGAGGGGAGACTCAGCCAGCGTGTCCGGATCCTTGAGCTGTACCTCCAGCAGAGGGTGACTAAGAGTCTTCATACAGCTGCAGAACAGAAAACACGGGAGTCAACTTTTGGCATCAGTATTAGGGTTCATACTGCGGATATTTTATCTGTCTGAGTCTGAATTTCAAATTTCTCACTCACAACTTCAGCAATTCTGTCCCCAGCTCGTGTATCCCTCGTGTATCCCTGCCCAGCTCGCCCGCCCTCCTCTTTGTGCTCTCCCTTTGTGCCTCACTGTTCAGGAGGTTTTGCCTGGCCTCGTGGACAAAAGGCTTGACAAAGTCAATCAGATCGGTGCAGCAGCGACAAAGCGAGAACACGTCGTCCTCCTCTTGCTCCTTGGTGTGAGGTAGAGGCAGGTTGGCCACCTGGTCCAGCACAGAGGACAGGGTCATGCCCAATGACGACGCCTTATGGCTGCCCAGACACAGCAGCACTGAGACACAAGATGAGATGGATATGGCTCTATTTGAGTCGACATGTAATGCAAGTAAGTAAGACAGAAAAATAATCACGTTTGTCTCTGACAAAACAAGACATTTGAAGAAATCATCTTAGACTTTGAGAAACTGTGATGGACATGTTTTTATAGACCAAACGATTAATCTAGAAAACAATCTAGAGCAGGGGTCTTCATTGATTTTCAGGCAAAGGACCCCAAACTGATGGAGATGGAGCAGGGACCCCCTACTATATATAAGTATATAAAATTGTGTTTCATATTAAACTGGGCCTAGTGCCATGTATAGACATAGCTGCCCTGTTATTGTGCATTCAATACTAAGCTATTCAATTAATACACAGGTTCATATATTCATGTTTTTATTTTAAACATGTGCAATGTACAAGGTGGCCACTGCCAGATAATTATCTGCATATTTTCAGTCTTCTCTTGTTTGCGCTTACCCTTATCAGCTGCTATATCAGCAGCAGGTGCCGCCTTGCTTACCGGTGGTTGAGGGTCTCTCACTTGTGCTTATGGAGTTTTTTGGTCGAGTTACAAAACGATAATTTTCGTGCTGTAAGTGGACCGGTGCCCAGCTTGAGAGAGCTCCTGTGTGTCTCCGAATGTGTGCATTGCTGTCTTCTGCCTCCATTTATCCGTTCGCTACAATATGTTGGATTCATGTTAATGTGTATTTAAGACATTTAAATTTGTGGGAAATAATTGGCTGAATATAATAATAATAATTATTGTCTAATCCACCAAATATTTCGCGACCCCCCTGCAGTACCTGGGTCGCGGACCCCCTGTTGAAGACCTCTGATCTAGATTAATCGATAGTAAAATAATCTTTAGTTGCAGCCCTAATTCGTAAGAATGTTCATCACCTTTCTGCAGAGGGTTCAACAGCAGATGGAGGCTCTTGGCTATGGTGTCAGGGTCGTCCTGCTCCAGCTGCTCCAACAAGCCTATCAGCAGCTCTTTGGGTCTGCAGGTCTGGAAAAACAAAACCGACCCTCAAAACAACAATTTCACACTCAAGACACTAAGCATCTACACACTGCTACAATTATCAGTGGATCATATCAAATTATAACTATTGTTTTTATCTTATCTGTCATAATCCAATCTTGTGGTTTTGGTTAACTCTTGAGCACAAGAACAGACCTGTAGCAGGTGGTTGAAAATGGCGAGGCATTGAGAAAACTTCTCGCTGTCTTTCTTCAGCAGAACCTGGATCAGGGGAGGCAGCAGATTCCAACCCATACATCTCACGAGGTCCTACAGAGAGAGGGACAGAGGAGTGTTTGTTCAGTACAATATGCAACACACTGACAAACAAGTCTACGTGCTGAAACAATGCTCAGCTTTGAGTACCTGATTCTTTTCATCCAGGACAAGACTGAGGACCTGTGCGCTGTTTCCCTCCTCGATGCAGGTCCGCCCAGAAATCGTGAATACGTCATGGTCCTCGGTGGTGTAGCGGTCATCAGGGAGGGCTTGCTGTGTGAAAGAGAGATAAAATATAGATATTTTATTAAGTGTGCTGCTTTTATTATAAATTGAATACATTTGAGGTTTGTACTGTTGGTTGGACAAACTGTAGACGTCACTTTAAGAGTCCAAATTGTATTACATAGTGCAGTTTTAGTGAAAATGCATGTGTTTGGGAAGTAGTGAGCATACGACTGGATACCTGAGACTCTGATTATACTATACAGAGTTGTGCTGTTGTTAAACGTGGACCCCATTTACTTCAATTTATCAAGACTTTTCTGTTTTTTTTTTTTATTCTTTGTTCACCGTAGAGGCATGCGAGAAAAACAAAGTTTTCTTCAAGAATTCAAGGTAACACGGGGCAAGTACTTGATACAAATGGACAGTAGCAACACAGAGGCCTGTCACTTAAAACTGAATTTTCTTTTTTTCTAAACTGATGCAGTGCTATGTGTGAACGTGCAGCTAAAACAAAGCTGCACAAATCACTATTGCTCACTGCATAAACTCATTCAGATTACTTGCACCAAGTAAATTAAGTCATAGCACTAAATAGCATGTCTGTGGAGAACCCAGATATGATGGTGACAGCTGTGGATGCATGTAAAGAGGTGGGTGTAGGTGCATTTCATTTACACATCTCTGGACCACATCACTGAGCTGCTCCAGAGCCATCACTGCTGTCTTCAGGTACTCTGCACACAGAAGTCTTCCAAAACACACAGGACAGTTCATGTCAAAACAATGCACCCCACAGCTGTACAAGAGTTATTTCATCATTTATATGTATGCACATCTTGGTTATGTTCAGGTTAAGGTGTCTGTGCCTGTGTGTGCGGTAAAACTGGACAGCTGTAAACAGAGAAGAGGAAACTGAATGCTTGTGTATAATTCTCAATTAGCTTAGCAGTTAGACGGAAGACAAACATTTACTTGCGCTATCCTAGCTAGACAAACACAGACACAAACATTACGCCCTGTTGCCGAATACAAAAGTGATAACAACATAATAATAATGATAATAAGGTAGATACCCACCGTAGCTCACTACATGTCCAAACAGCCCGATGAAAACTACCACGCTACCGCTAACTCGTGAAAGCGCAAACGGCTGGATTGTCCTTTTGCGCTTGTCGTAGAATAAAATACGTCATAGGTCAGAGTTAAAAACAGAAACAACATGGAGACAGAGGAGAGAAGAAGGAGCGAAGAATCCGCTAAAACGTCTAAAAATGGTTTGTTTGCAATACGAATTTGTGGAAGAACTTTCCGAATATGTTTTCAGCTTAACAGACGCCAAGAAGTAGTTCAAATATGTGTATACACAGCTACTTTGTGTACTTTCTTATTGACAGGTTCACTGGTTTCCACAGCACAGTGATATTTTCAGTAGGGAATCATTCAACAGTCCTTTTAGCATTTTATTCATGTAACCATGTTTGTGTGGCAGGGGGGAAATGCGCCAAAGCACGGTCCGCTGAAGAAGAAGCAAGAAGGTGAGACAGGGCATATTTTGAAATGGTGCCAGAGAGTCTCACAGCGTCTTGCTCATTAATGTTATAGTTGTAGTAATACATGTCAATAGTAACAACACTTCTAATGTGTGTACTATGTTGTGTCAGGAGGGAGGTAGTGAAGGAGAAGTTAAGGGAGCAGCTGGATCTGGAGAAAAGAGCCCTGGATGTAGTGGAGCGTCTCCTGGAGGACAGCGTGGGTGAAGACTTCCTGGTTGACTGTGTAAGCATCCTCTGAGTTTACTTTTACTGCATACGTCCTGAACAGTAACCTGGTCCTGGGTCATGTCTTCCTGGCATCACCCTGCTCCTTTTACTTGTATATCACTGCCTCACTCTAATGTTGATCTTGTCACTTGCATCCGCCAACTATTTCCATCTTGATTAATTTCTTTGTTGACGATGACGAATATTTGATGATGATGATGAATATTTCTATCCAAGGAACATGGGTGTGTCGACATCTTTAAATGTTAACGATGGTAATATTACTAGAAGTGAAGCTTAAGTAATTGTGACATTGAAAATAATAGTGCTTCTTAGTTTTCTTTCCGATACACAGTGAAGTAGTTTATTTTTTCAGATCAGATGTTAAACGTTTACATCGAGACCAAGGACTTAATAATAATGTAATAATAATATATATTTGGGGAAGGTCATCCCCCCCAATATTCAAATATGCCTATCAAATACTGATATGTAAGACTTTTGATCGCATGCATTTATTAGTTCTGTTATGTTGGAAGCAGTGAATTATCACATTTGCTTGGTTTTAATTCACCAAACATTAGAATACCATGGAAACAAATACGGTGAGAATTTTATTGTCTCCTTTCTTCACAGGCAAGTTTCATTGTTCCTGCTAATTACACAGATACTGTCGAGGAGAGGTTCATTGCTAAGATGTGTGGTTATCCCATATGTTCAAATAAACTGGGCAAGGTAAGACCCTTTTATATCAGTCTTTACAGTCCTATGCAAGCAATAACTATCATCGTGTCTCTGATGTTTTATTCTTCTAATCTGACTCGTTTTATAGATCCCAACTCAAAAATACAAAATTTCGACAAAGACCAATAAGGTGTACGACATCACAGAGCGCAAGGTAAGTGCTGCTATGTGTGGAATATGTTTCTTTTATACATTTCATCTTGAAGAAACAGTTGAAAGATCACTTTTGCGTCTCTCTCTTGTTATTAGTGTTATTGTAGTAACTTCTGCTACAAAGCCTCCAAAGAGTTTGAGCTACAAATCTCGAATACTCCCCTTTGGCTGAGGCAGCATGAGAGGTAAGTTCACAGCTATGAACTGATCATTGAATATTTTAATCTTCTACTTATTAAAACTGTGTGTTTACGTTCTTATCACTGACAGTCCTCCAGAAGTTATATTGATGAAGAAAGGAGATGGGTATGTATTTGCTTAAAGGTATAACATGAAACATTTCTGCATTAAAATGTCTAAACAACTAGACCTGTGTTATATATTTAGTTGAGTTGTGTACTCTCATTATCCTAAATCTTTCCAACAATTTTCAACTTAGAGAAGTTAATGTTAATCAAGGTGATGTCCGTTTCATTTGGTCGTCTGTGATGGCGAAGTATCCCCTCTGAGCATGTGTCTGCCAGAAGCTGTCATAAATCCACATTTTTACGATACACTTTTTGATCTTGGTCATTTTCAATAATATATTTGAACTAGATTAGATCTGACATCTGAATCTTAATTTATTAAAGGAGCAAACTGAGCAAATGTTGGCGATTACTGTGCTGCATCAGAAAAACACAGATTTTTAAAGTTACATTGCTTTATTCAGCAGCTGACTGTAACGACACACTCCCATGATCCCACGTTTCATCGCAACGCCACCAAACTCGTCTTCTGTTTTGAGCCTAGTGGCTGAAAATGACATTTTGTGCATTCTAAGTATTTATAAGTGAATTTCTTTAAATATTAACATATCATATCTTTTTTTTTTAAAGTGGATTCAACTAACTAATGGATACATCTTTAAAAGTTTTGGTTGTTTGATGTTCTAAATAATAAAGGAAATCTAAGTTTTATAATAGATTGACTTTCCGTGTGTCTAGCGGGAGTTCTGGTGAGGAGGTGAAGCTGTTGGAGAAGTGTCTGGAAGAGGAGGACATCGAGAACCCGCATGCTGCTCCACCCGAGAACCTTCAGAGCTCTGAGCAGGGTTCTGCTGCAGCCGGCCTCACCCACAGTGATAGCAGCGACATTGAACAGGAGCAGGACTTCGTCTCCAGCATGGTTTCCCAGCGGCAGGGACCCAGGGTGCACTGGGGCGACCTGCCTAAACGTACAGATAAAGACAAGAAAGGTGATCGAGAGAAGATGGAGAGGCGAAAGAAACAAATGAGAGAGGGGGGCGAAGAAGACACTGAGGGTCATCGAGGTCAAGGTGCAGAGAGGGAGGAAAGAATTAGAGAAAATGAGAATAGATGGGAGTCCCAGTCTTGTAAAACAGAAGTTGGAACTGACGCTGTTAAAAGGCTGCCTTCATTAAACACAGACAATGGAGAGCAGGTGCTAGAGGAGAGGGGCCTGCCAGACGAACTCAGCGTGGAAGAGGCTACAGCTAGGCTGAATTTGTACAATTTATCTCATAATGCTCCCCCGCCTGTTCACTCAACAGCCACACAAGCAGAGCACACAGATCTAGTCTCTTCTCCACCATGTGAAGACTCAAACAGCTCGACAGAAGGCAAACATCTCCCTTCTTCAACCCTGATCAACACGAATCAGGAAGCCGCAGCACTGACCAGCCAGCCTGGCCTCAACATCACCCAGGTGGGTATGAGCAAGAGAGGGGCAGCAGGGCTGCGAGATCTAATCAAGACCCACGCTGCTGAAGCCAAACCCAACTCCATCCGGCTCAATCTCCTCGAGCGTCTGAGAAGAACGATAAAGGACTGGAGCACCGAGGAGACCCTGAAGTTCCTGTACGGCGCTGACCGTTCACACGGCTCGCCTTTTGCTGATGTTACAGAAGAAAAGGAGGTGAAGGAGGAGCTGGATGAAGACGACCTTGAGGATGAGGATGCAGAAGGGGCGGATGCTGTGGCGCAGAAGAGACAGTCAGCCGCAGCTCCAGACTACCAGATGCTGCAGCAGGAGACCCAGCAGCTGGAGGTCAGGGTCAGGGAGTTTTATAAAGGAACCTGGACTTTACCTGAGGAGGGAGAGGAGCCGCATGGAAACAAGGTGAGTGAAGGAAAGAGGAGGGTTGTGAATGAAGGACCTTGTTGTAAGAGACAACGGCCACATGGAGGCACTATATATAAAATCCTTTGTGTAAACAAATGTGATTGGGACGGAAGTGTGTTTATGAACTGAGGTTTGCTGTCAAGCACTCGTTTGTGCCCCACCAGGTGACAGTCCAGGACCAGAGCACAAAGGACCCGACGCTCCCGCTCATCGACTCTCATGCTCAGCACCTCATCCAGAAACGAATCGCAGTGGAGAAGCTCACCAGCTGGTGTGTGTTTGTGTGCTTTTGTGTGTCTTTGTCAGCAGGATTACGGAAAAACTAAAAAAGAACCCATTAAATAAATGGTCTCTGGAAGTGTCATGCACTTGTTACAGGACTATGTATTTGTTTTATAGACACGACACAGATTTAGGGGCATTTTTTGGCAGAAATGGCTTATTCATACCCACGAGTGTAAAATCCCCTCAAACTAAGAATTGTTACCTCTCAATGAGCCCTTCATATCTACAGAGGTCCTCTTGCAAGGTGTCCGCCAAGTTACACCGCCATGTTTCTACAGTAGCCTAGAACGGACAAACTGAACTCTGGCCCTAGAGAGGGCAATTCACATTTTTACTCTCCCCTTAATAGCACAAATTTACAGACAGTAGAAATTGACATTTTTCTGTTGTATTTGTCTCTTTGTCCTCATCTTTTTGTATGTGTGTTGTGTTGCAGTATCAGAAACATTGTCGGTCCTCTGCGTCTCACCATGAGTGACGTCTCCACTGACCTGAACAACCTGGTCAGGACATTCAGGTCAGTGCAGCACACACACAAATGCTCAGGTCACAGGCGTCCAGGTAGCGCACCTGGTGGAGCAGGTGGCCCGGGATCGAATTCAGCCCCTCTGACTCCCTGCTTCCAGTCCATCCGTGTCCAATAAAGGCAAAAATGGCAAAAGAAATGATCTTCAATACACAGGTCACACACACGCACACAGTTTATTTTTGGTCTGATCATTTCAACACACGAACAATTTGTCACAAAATGTGCTTTTTAACTTTAATTTATAATGTCTCGAGAGGCAAAGAACTGTTGACAGGGCATCATGGTTCACGTCAGCACATTTAAAGGTACAGTACTAGAGCTGATATTCTGCATGCAACAGAATGACTGATGAAGAACTCTGGTGCCTCCTACAGGCAGGCATGAGACATGAAGGCACAGGTGAAGTTAATAACATTAATTATGTCTATACTCAGTTAAGGGGCTTGATCTTGTGCATGCTGACTTACTGGGACACTTGACTGTAACAGAGCCATAATTACTGTGATTAGTAACACCTGTGCTCTTCCTTGTGATGACGAGTCAAGATTGCCCAATGAGGTGCGTTCCTGCAGAGTGCGTGAGGTCAAAACATCAAGCGCATGAGGGCTCTCACGATTATTTTACAATTAACTCTGTAAGACAAGAGTCTAGAAGGCGTTCAAATCAGGCAGTAAAAAACTTCAAATAAAAAGTCCCAAACCCACAATTGTCGTCTTCGAGGTAACATGATATGTCACCACAAAGCACTGTCTCCACCCCTGTCTCCACCCCCGTCTCTACCCCTGTCTCCACCCTGGAACTGATGCATTGAAATGGAATTCAGTCATCCTTCATTTCCTTCCTTACACCTGTGATTTTCCTTCTGTGACACAACTCTATGAGAAGGATAAAGGTGCAACAATCAAGCACAGTCTGCACACGCCAACACGGTCCTGAGAAGAATTACACAATATAAGTGTTTTAATCGGAAGCATGTAGCATTTTAATGTGGCATTTGTTACATAATAGAAATTAGGGCTGCACAATATATTGTGTTTTGTTAATTGTCATCGTAATTTCAACTTGCAAGATAAACACATTACGAAAGACTGAAATTGCACTCGGTGATCATTTAGTTAATTCAAAGAAAAGAGTATCAGTAGAAAACTGCACTTTTAAATGCATTTTTATTTATTTTTATTGGTGCATTTTGTTTAGTTCAATGTTGAATTTGTTCAATAATAATTTTTTGGGGGAATGATTTCCTTTCATTTTGTTATAAATAAGCAATTTGTTGTATTTAAACAGTATATTGTAAGCAGCAGAACTGAGTACACTTTAATATCTGTTTATTTATTGCATGTAATTATCACAATATTCTACAACGTTATCGCATATTTTCCTCATATCGTGCAGCCCTAAAAGAAATGTACTAAATATTGTCCTTGTCCATTAGTAGCCAGTGTAGCGGTTTATTAAAAACGCTTTAAAACTTGCACCAGAATTGAACATTTCCTGCCATAGAAGTACTCTGTGTTCCCATTGGCTGGTTAGGATGCTGTCAACAGGAGTGCTATTAAATCACTGTGCAGTGAGTAACACCTCCAGTCCTGCTTCCAGGAATTCTCTTTTCTGCTGTCAGAGGCCCCGCTGACGAGAGGCTTGAACCAAAGAATATACACAGCGCTGTCACCGAAACATACATCACTGCACTATTGCAGGCAGTGTTTGTGGTGGTCGATCCGACCGTGTGCACATTTAGTTTTCCTAGTTTACTTCTCATCAGAATGAGGTGATCGTTGATGCTGCTGCGTAGAGTTATGTGTGTTTTCACACAGGTTCTGAGGTTAGATATATCTGCAACACATAGACAAATGCTCATACTGACCTGTTGCTCACTTTGCTTTTTTTCCTTAACACCACAGGTTCACCAACACAAACATCATCCACAAGACTCCAGAGTGGACTCTCATAGCCGTCGTGCTTCTCCATCTGTAAGTGTACAGTGTGTGTCTGTGTGAATGTGTTACTTCAGTGTTAAGAGGATGCACCATGACGGCTGGACATAAAATAATATGACAAGGAAATTAAGGGCCATTGTTTCCCAAGAAATACACCCAGCCAGCAAACTCAAAACCCTGTTCTTCACTGCCTGGGTGTGTGGTCAGGAGGTAGAGTGGGGGGCTCGATCCCCGGACGCTGCGGACAACATGTTAGTGTCCTTGGGAAAGAAACTGAACTCCAAATGACTCCCGATGGCCAACGGTGTTGAATGTTTATCATTCCTTTAGGATTCCTTTATTGTTCAGCGTTCAGGAGGTTTATACCGGGAGGCAAAGTATCCGCAGAGGTCTCCTCCTCTCCAAAACAAACGGACACGGTGATTAAAACCGGTAAAAACACAGAACGTTTGAAAGAACGCACGTGCTGGAGGGGCTGCGAGGGGTTGCCACTAATGTTTGCTCCGCTTGTTTCTCTGATAACTTCACACTCGGCCATCATCAGAATGTGGCTTGAAACTGGATAAGAATCCATTTATGAAGCTTCTTGCAGAGAGCCACAACGCTGACACACGCTCAAAGGAGGTTGGACAATTGTTGTAAACATTTGGGATAATGCAAGTTCACAACTCCACCATATATACGATGTAGGGCTAGCTGTTTGTAGACATCTTAATGTTGCAATGTTACTTTTAACAGATTGGAAATTATTTGACTTTACTTATTCATTCAAGGAAGAAAACACAAACTGTCCCGACTGTGACTTGGATTGACTTTGAGCTTCATGGTGCTTTTAACAAGACACTATATGGTGCTGCATTGTTTTAGCCCATGCCATATGGTCAGTGCGTGTGTGTGCGTGTGCGTGTGTGTGTGTATCTGTGTGCGTGTGTTTGTGTGTGTCTGTGTGTTGTTGGCAGTTCATGGACAGTTCCGTGCTGCTCCCGCCTAAGTACACACAGACGCCTCATGGCCTTATCTCCACCTGATTGCCCCTCTCCAGATCCGTGATCCAGGGCAGAAAGCACACACAAGCAGCCCTATACACTTTTAAATACACAGACACACACAGTTCCTCTGTATACATCCAATCAAAATGAGCACTATAAATTGCCCCGGCTGGGAAACGTTCACCTGATGCCCGGTTGACTCTGATTCATGACTCCCTCAGCGGCCCCAGGTCAGTATGCATCAACATCTTCATTGTGAAGGCTCGGGGACAAAATAATACAGTAAGTGTTGTGCTGCTTGGCAGGCAGCAGCTAACACAAATCTATACCCTCAAAGCAAGGGAGCCTTGTGACGGCAAACTGTTTCTTTAAATAGCATTACGTAATACATAATAAATAAATTAGGTTGCAAATGTGGACAAACTGCAGTTTGTCTCTGGAAAGTAGGTTAGTTTAGTTTTTTAAGTTAGGATGAAATATATTTAGCTTAATTATCCGACACAAATGCTCGATTATCTTCTGGGTTGTGATGAAACATTTTTCCACCTTTTTGAGAGAAGAGATTTGTGATCTGGCTTTGACCTGATTGTAGGTTATTTGGGACTTTGACAGTTGAGAGATAAATGTTTAAAAGCACAGATTGTATCTGACTGATGAAGCACTTATTAACCTGTATTTATTACATGATGACGTATCATTATCATCACAGTTCTTTTTTTATTCTGTCCGTCTTTGATAATCGGCCCTTCCAGAAACATTTATTCTCTTTGTCGCATGTCCCGCTGGTACTCTATGATTTCATTAGTTCCCATTTAACATCAAGCTTCTCCATCCTTCCATTCCTCCATCATGAATAATTTGGTGTGCCGCCCTATCTCTCTGCTGCATGGCAGCTGTGGAGATGGTCTGGCCTCTATTGTTGATGCCAGCTGAATAATGGATGCTCCCCCTGCAACACTACACCCTGGGGTGAACCGGAGATTAAGCAGCAGTGCACCTCCACACAGGTAGACAGGACAGGTAGAGGGGGGGTGAGGGGGGTTAGAGAGGTGACGGAGATCAGGTGGAAGGTTGCAAACTGGATTTAGAGCTGGAGGTAAACTCTTTACGTAGGGGTGTTAGTCTGTGCTGATGTGAAATTCCATGTTACTGCAGGCTGGAGGACACTAAAATGAATAACACAGCCACCTTGTGTAACGAGTATTTAAAGGTATAATGTGTAACATGTCCACATTAAAATATCAACCCCACTAGACCTGTGTTATATATGTTGTTGAGTTGTACTTACATTATCCCAAATGTTTCCAACAATTTTCAAACCTAGAGAAATCAGTCTGTTTCATGTGGTCGCCTGTAATGGAGACGTGTCCCCTTTAAGCATGCGTCGGTGTTGTAAATGTCTCCCAGGAGCTGTCGTAAGTCCACTTTTTATCCAGTCTAAGCCACATTTTAACAATAGCTTTTTTAGGTCTTGGTGGTTTTTAACGTCTGGATCTTAAGTTATCAGTTATCAGAGCTGAGAGAACCTCAGTGGCAGTCCAACAGTATGGGGAAACACAGATTTTTAATGTGAAGCTGCTTTAATATGTATTTTCAGTTTTACTCACTGTGTCCGTTTATTTTGGAGAGGAGGAGACTTCTGCGGATAATTTGTTCCCGGGTAAAAACGTCCTGAACGATGAACGATGAAGGGATCCCAACCAGGGAGGAGCTGACTGCAATGACTAACTCCCATGATCCCACGCTCCTCACAACCATCCAACTGTACACACAGTTGTTTTGCCTTTTCTTGTTTGGATTAAGAGAAACGTGCATATTGTTGTAAAACTTTACAAAGATGCAAATCAAACAAACCTCATTAGAAATGAACTCTGTCGTGTGTAAATGAAGTTTTTAGATATTACTGGATGACTCGGGTCGTCACGGAGTGCGTTTGCAGGCCGAGAGTATCCTGGTTTTGATCAGATGTGATATATCCTGCTTTCAAAAACCTGAATATGCTGGCTTGGGGACTCTACTACCAGGATACTGTCGCATGTAAACTGGTTTCTGAACATTCTCCTTTTATAGAGAAATTAGTGTCTGAGAAGACTTCCTGCACACAGATCATCTGAAACCTGGATACTGTTATGATCCTGTGTGTTTCTCATGTTCCATGTGAATAAGACTCACAACCAGGATTCTTCTGCGCATGTAAAAACTCATGTGAGCAGAGGTCATAACTACAACCACCTCAACCCTTTCTTAAAAGATGCGATCTGTGTTACTCATAAGTTATCCACACGACTCAGTAAACCTGCAACATGAAGCCTTGTCAGCGTTCAGTACGTTAGCTTAGTGGATCCTGGCTGTGACGGGACTTATGGATTATAATCACTGTTGAAGGGTGTCCGAAAAATGTTATTCTTATCAATTATGTTCCATTTTTGTTTTGTTGTCTGGTATGTTTCAACAGTTGTGATTGTGTATGATTGTGTGCTTCAGGCTGTCGGGGGTGTCTCCGGTGGTGCGAGAAGCCTTACAGACGGCAGCGGAGTATTTGAACTCCCTGATGGAGGAGCTCGGGCTGCAGGAGCAGGACCTTCTGGACTTAGTCCGACTGTTTAACACTCCCCACACACACTAACACACACAGAGCCAGACGTGTGAATAATATATACACACTCACTGACTGAAGGATATAAATGTGGCTATCTGGCATTTTCTGTCATGTTTGTTTTCCAAAAAATAAAGTTTGTTGTAATAACTTCTGAATCAAAAGCTCTGTCCTTGTGTGTTCACTCCTGAGCAATGATACAGGAGAAGAGTGCAGCGCGAGAGGACTGTACATTTACTCACATACTGTACGTACAAATGTGAGGTACTTTGTCAGGCCATTGTCTACTCCTTACTTTACTACAAGTTTAAGTTACTTTACAAATTAAGATTTTTGCAGAAAAAACAAAGTTTATCCAATATGATGTTTTGTTAAATTAGAATAAGACTTTTTGATATTGCCACAAGGACGTTTTGAGCAAGACACAGTTATTCAGAGAGTCTTCTGGGACTCTGGGTCTTAGTCTTTCTTTTGTCCTCATCCACATGAAGGATTCAGCAGCCAGTCTTCAAGGTCTAATCATGAGCACATTGTGTCTTATATTTAGAAATTAAACTACATGTGTATCAGTACATACAAGTACAGCTGAACAATGAATCCGTTGACAGAAAATAAATTGGAAACTATTGTAATAAATGTTTTGCAAATCATTTCATGGTTCCAGCTCTTCAAATGTGAGGATTTGCTGCGTTTCCTTTTAATCCTTTAATGTATTCCTAATAATTGTGAGGTAAGATTTGTGATGGTTGGACTAAACAAACATTGTGGAGGTGACATTTTGGGTTCTGGGTAATTGTGACGCATTTCTCATAATTTTCAGACTTTTTATAAACAATAGATGAATCTATAATGAAAATAATCATTACATTGTAGTTCAAAATGAGCTCCACCTCAACCAACTAGAAGAGTAAAGTCTGCTTTTATATTAATGAATGAGGAATAAACATCTGGTGATATGATATATAATGGAACAGTCACAGGGGACATTTATCTGCATCAAGTACTTTTACTTTTAAAACTTTCAATAAATATTTCTGATTATGCTTGCATACTTTTACTTAAGTAAATGATCTGAATACTTCCCTCTCCGCTGGTCTGCAGGTGTTTTATTGTCCATATTGTGCAGCAGCATTACTGTACAGTATGTGCACAATCTGTGGTGCAATGTGTGCAAATCACATCCTTGAAGTTTTAGAGCTCTGGTTGTTTAACCTCTGCAGAACTAAATAAATCACACCCAGCTTTTCCCGTGAAAACGCCATGAGGACACGCTGGTTATTGCTGTGCTCGAGGAGCTTCTGCTGTAATAAAAGCGACGCTGTTTCTCCAGACTTCCTTCACATGGAGCTTTATGGCACCATAATGACATTTGTTATATGGGTATGTTAACAATGTGTGTCTGAAATATTTGGTTTTGACCAGGTGGCGCAGGCAACAAAACGTTTTTATATTTAATAGTAGAGATATAACTTTGAGCTGTCATGCAGATTGGGGACGTGATTGATGGCCTGCATGGATTATCAGTTTCTCGTTGCAACCTGCAATCAGTGGACTGAGGCACAGGAGGATTTAAAAACAATGTTTTAAATGTGTCATTGTGGATTAAAACCTAAACAAGTCTAAATGTTTTGTTATCATGTAGAAAGGCTGAAATGAAAGACTTGTCAATTTGTAACTGAAAGGAAAAAAAAATTGAGCTCCAAAAGTTATTGTTTAATCCCTGTCAATATAATAAATGGACGCAATTTAAAAAGCAGGATTTCTAGAATTTGATCATTTCAAAATTAGAATTAATTAATTTCAGAAAGTATTTATTTTAAATCAGCTTTGGAAAATAATGTTTACAGTCTACAGTTTTTGTTTTTTTTAATAATAATGTAAAAACACACTCGATAAATAAACTTTTATTTCCATAAAATCAACCAGAATATCTCAGGCTAAATAATGAACTACATTCAATAGGGAAAAAAAGAAGGCCAATGCAACAAACAATAGAATAAAAATAAAACACGACCATATGTATAGTCAGATTACATTAAAAGTGCAGGATTTCATGCGAAAGCATCGAAGTCTGCTCATTTGAGTCCGTGCTGCGTCTCCTTGTGTCTCCTCAGGTCCACTTTCCTCTGGAAACCTTTCCCGCAGAGGTCGCAGCCGAAAGGTTTGAAGCCTGTGTGTTTCCTGCTGTGCGTGATGAGGTTGGAGCTCTGACTGAAGGCCTTCCCGCACACCTGACACTTGTGCGGCTTCTCACCTGCAGCACAAACGAGATCACACAGTTGGAAAATGTCAAGTTGAGCCATTTACGCATATTACGCACGGTGAGGCATTTAACAGTGGCTCGCTGTTTTTTTTGTTTTGTTTTTTTGCATTTATCGACTAACTTTAGTTTGTGCATTGTCTCACCTGTGTGGATGAAAGTGTGTTTCTTCATGTCTGACTTTTGGTGGAACCTCTTCCCGCAGTACTGGCAAGGATAAGGCCGCGTGTCTGAGTGGATGAGCAGGTGCGTGGACAGCGTGGAGGAGCGCTTGAAGCTTTTGCCGCAGATTTTACAGCTGAAGCTCCTCTCCTGTAAAACACGCAAAATGTCATTGTTGAAGGCCTTAACAAACATTATATTTAACCGCAGAAATACATTAAAAACTCGGGACTTTGGGACGTCGTGGTGGGAAATACGCGATCCGTGGCCTTTACGTTTATATAGCAATTTCTGCAATAGTCTATTTCCAGTGAGAGGCTTACCTGCGAGTGAACCGCCCTGTGCTGATCCAGGCTCACTGCGTGTCCGAAGGTTTTCCCGCAGATCCCGCACTCAAACGGCCTCGTCCCGCTGTGAGACCGCCGCACGTGAACCTCCAACCCGTGAGGCGTGGAGAACACCTTTGGAGAAATAGACGTTAGAAATAGAAGTTTTACTCCAAACTTAAAAATATGAAAATATATACTGATCTCACACATGTACGTCTGTGATGACATTTAAATTAAACTTGAACATTAGAATGGGAATAATGTCATACTCTGATCACCAATAAAACATAAGATCATGTGTAACATATCAGTAAACTCAAACGATATTAAAACGTTATTACTATCGTGGTTTCGGGCCTACCTTGCAACATTTAATGCACTTATATGATCCACTGGACTCGATGTTAGAGCAAATAAAGTCATTTTCCGACTTGATTTCCGCACCGCGGAGCTTCTGCTTTACATCCACACACAGCTCGTCTCCATCCTGCATTCTGCACATTTTCTGGGCCGTTGAAGAAAAGTCCTGGTAGCATGCCGTCACCGGGCCCCGCTGTGCGTAAAGCGGCTCTGCGCCACTGTCCTCTGCACCGTAGATGCTGACGGGTGAGTGAGGCTCCCTGTGGCCCTGGAGGTGGCGATGATATGGCCCCTGGACCAGATGCCTCAGCTCCGAGCCGGAGTACGCCGTCCAGGAGTAAGGAAAGAGCGGGGTGTTGAAGTGGTGGCCGTCCTCCGCTGCTGGAGTGGAGCATTTCTCTGAATCTGGAAGTTAATTTGGCTCAAGTGTGAATGGATATTCTTATTGATGAGTACGATCTGCAGCTCATGGAATGTCATAAAATGTTATTGTTTCTAATGTGTATTGGGGATTACTAGAAATGGCCACGTGACATACGTAACACTAATTGTAGATTAAAATAAACAACGGAAACCCTCAAATCGCCGCGTGAAAATGTTTCACCTTACATGTATCAAATTGATGTTTACGTACAAGAAGTATGCACACAACAATCTATGACTGATGACTGGCAAAATAGTCAACAATGTATTTCCATTAAATCAATTATGAAATCAATGAACATTATAGCATCTTCCTGGATGCCCAAATAGTGACAATTAATTAGTTTATTGTTCTCCTTCATAGAAATCAAAACTCACATCAGGATATAATTGGTGGCAGTGCTGAACATATTCTAAATATTTTACACAGTCATAAAGCTGATAATGATTTATGACTAAATAAATGCTCACTGGTCTAATGATAATTCCGGCCTGACAGTTCAAATAGGTCTAACAAACTTTGTTGCATCTTTTAATACTTATCTGACACTTCTAAAAACAGCTGTATGGAGAAAAAAAAGTCGTGATGAAAATATATCTACAGACCTGGTGAGGAGGAGGGAGACGGGGGACGCCAGAAATCACAGTCGGAGGATCGGCCACATATGCTGCCTCCGCAGCTCAGCGGGGAGCTGGAGGACAGCGACCCCGGGGACAGCAGCCTGGATCCGGGGGACAGTCTGTCAGCGCCGGCGTTCACATCCTCCTGCGGCTCAAACTCCGCCTGAGATTTTGTCTCTAATGACAGCAGAGGAGAGCAATGAAACTGACTGACTGTGTAAAATAGTGGAAATGTATTCTGTTTTAATGAGGATAACAGGATGTGAATAATTTCCACGGGGACGAACGCTCTTACTGGCGTTATTCAACAATTTTCGTGCGTAATTACGCACAAGCTAACATACCTGCGCAAACGTGTGCCAGAATAGTGTCCAGTCGATTGTAGTCATCGTCCAGGTACCGGGGCTGGTGGTAGCTGTGGGCCCTTTTACTCTTCACCAGGAAAGACCTCGGCATGTTGTTTTAAATCTCCTTCAGTCGGTGTTTCGGTGCTACTCGGCTCTGAAATCCTCCACTTCACTCTTCTCCACGCTGCTCTGTCTTTATCTCTGGACAGATTGCAACACTATTGGTTGACAGGCGAGACTGCGTTGGGATTTTTGGCCGGCCATTACGCACGCGCAGAGAGACCGTATCGTTTACCAGGTGTCGCGGGGCAGGTGGCCAAAAGCGGGACCACCGCCACCCTGAAGGACCCTGGTTGATATGGGATTGGAGTGGATACTATAGCTGTAAATGTGTTGGAGGCTGAATTATAAGAGGAAGTTTACAGGGATGTTTTATAACGTAATAAGTTTGCTAAAGGCTTAAACTTTACCTGTATTTTCTAAATTGATGGTGTGATGTTAATTATATGATGATATTATCACGATGTAGAGTGCTTTTCAAAGAGAAAACCTACAATTACATTTGTTTATACGGATAACGAGTTTTTTAATATTATAGATTAATTTCCAATTGGTGTCCACAGTTGGAAAAGCTGTTTAAAACATCACAAGAAATGAAAAATGAATTTAAACCGCGATTGGTGTTGTGCGTTTGCTCGTCTATTAACGTTTGGAATTTATATTAAAAGCCGAATTGAAAATATAAACTTTTAGTCTCATCAAGCCAGATGATTTAAAAACAGGCTGGTAACGATATCGTTTGAATGTGATGAGACATAAAACGTGTGTGTTTGTGGACCCGTGTAGCCAGAGCGGGCTGTGATGGATAATGACCTATTTGTTTGACTGGTTGTAAAGTGATCCTGTTAATGAGACGCGCACAGCCGCTCTGCACAACAGCCTGCTGGTGGGGAGCCGAAGTATCCCTTTACAGTTACACTGCTTCAACTTACCCGCACTGACTCCAGCCTCATTGTTTTACATCATTAAAACCCCCTCCCGTACTCAGACTCAATTAGGCTGTCCACTGAAAGAAATGCGGGACGGGATACATAAGTGCCAAATGGAATATTATAAATAAAATAAAGTAAATCACCAAAAAGCTTTCAAATCTGTCTGTCAGGCTCAAATCATAGCGAAGATTTCGGCTCTGTTCAAGGTCAAAGCAAAGCGGTAGGCTATCGATTTTTCTCCCATGTGGGAACAGAGTTTGTTTGATGCAGCTGCAACAAGTGAGAGACCTGCAAGCAAAGCGCAGATAGCCGAGCCACAAAGCTGAAACACATGTCCCATACTCACACAGCACTGACACTGCAGGAACTATATCCAGCTCTGAGGACACACACTGTTCGGAACTCCACATTTAGGCTGAATGTCTAAAGATCCGTCACCGGCTGCAGAGAGACACCACAAAACCCTCTGCTCCTCATACTGAGACACGCACACACTCACACACACTTTCCCCCTCCCTCAAAAATGTTCATGTTAGTCAGACACGATAAGTCAAACACAAACACTGATTCATGTTTGGATAAATGAGTCGAAATCTTTGCATTGAATGTAAATCAGTTAAGTTGCTTTTTAGAACTGATTTACTTTCATTATTACAAGCCACATTTTTCAAGATGATGTTTAACTTTAGACCACATTTCTTGTCAGTGATTGGTATTTTCCTCATAACTTCTATTATTTTACTTTCATAAGAAATGTCTGCTTTTTGAAATGTTTCACTCGCTGAAAAGGGTGAAAAAGAGAAATCAGTCCATAAAGTTTGACAACACTGGAAGATTTTATTCTCACCTCTCCTCCCACGAATGAGCAGAGAGCAATGATTTCTCCCACAGACCAAACACCAGACATCAGTTCTCCTGTAGAAATTGGCAAATTATTTATACAACATGGAAACCTATAGTATGGACAGATCCATGGTTGCTCAATCACATCTCATGAATGACATTCAACCAAGTAAATGGTTCACTTAAATTATTATGAACAAGTTTGAAATTCAGCTGCTGGTTGACAATGACAGCATACTGATTATTTTCTTGAGAAAAATGGAGTTAGAGAAGGACAGTGTTGATGTGACAAGGATCAAACTCAGAGGTACACACTGACTCAGAACAGGAAACCAAACGCAGAGTCGAGAAGACGCTATCAGTGTTGCCACAGCGTCTTGTCTCACTGTAACTCCCCCTAACCCACCATCTCCTCCCCGCAGGCCTTGATTCTCGCTCTTTCAGTCTTACAGCAAGTATGTGATTGAAATAGAAGCCCAATCGCAGTGATCACAGGCAGGGGAAAGGAGGAGGACGAGGGGGGTTTCTTGTACTTTTGCTTTGCGTTTTGCAGCAGCACTTGTCTACCTTGTCAAAGGAGCGGATCACAGTCTGGGGTTTAAATAAAGACTTGTGCTGGTGAGCCATTAAGGTTATTTCTCAGGCTCAACCTCGGCCCCTCTGGGCCCTCGCGAGGATAGAAAGAGAATGTGGGCACTCCTCGTAGTTTTAAATATACCTGAGGCTGCAGCCTTCGTACCACATGTATGTGAATGTTGACAAGAGGAGCAGAGAGCATGCAGCGTGTCACAATGTTGTCTGGATTATGACTCAAAGCAAGTCAGTTTAAAGGTGCAACGTGTAAGATATCCCAGAATGTTAGTTTAAAACATTCAAAAAAGAACTAACAGAATATGAAGAGGTAACAGTTTCGACATTGTTTCGAAGATGTCAATGTGTTGTGTTGCAGAAATATCTTCTGAAGTTAGCATGCTAACTCACTAGCCCCGGAGGTCCAGTCTTGTAATACGACTTGCTCCTCGAGAGGTGACAGTGAGTCACTGAAGTGCGTATGACCTCAGTCCAACATGAGTGGATGAAGAAGTAGATCTGCCCAGAGGGTATCGTCAGTACAGGGTCTGTGTACGCATTGATAGTTTGTTTGTTGTATTAAATTAAAATGTGTTAAATTAGTTTTTCTCTCTACATTTTTTTATTTATTTATATATTTTTTTGATAACAACCAACAACATGATACACAGTGAAACACGAAACCTAATAATGTACAGAAGGGAGAAAAATAAGTGTTTGTGTTACCTTCACAAGAGAAAACAAAAGAGAAATCACAGAAAATGTACATATCATATGCATATACTGACATACACTTAAAATACATACACATACATGCACTCATACATACATATTTTATACTCTATATGCGTTCAGTGCCTAGTGTAAAAAATACCCATGATGGCCAAAATAACACGAGGATGCACAAAACTTAAAATATATAAATAAATATAAAGATATTTGCTTTTTTGAGGAGTGTTATTTCTTCTTTCAAAACTTAAATAGTCTCACTTTAAGTCAGACTGTCGAAAGTGAAACTAAAACAGATTTTGTTCTTGTACAACCAAAAATAGAAACAAGTTTGCTCAGTCAACCTTTGTGCAGTTTTATACTCAGACTAAAGTGAATAGTTTAAAGCAGAGATATTCTTTGTCTCAGTATATTGCATGCAATGGATTCATGCCATGATAGCTTATTGTGGCTAAACTGACTTTCCCAGGCTCTCAGTCTGAGCGTTCACCTCCGCACCTCCACTCTGCTGTGGCGTCTCAATGAAAACCACATCATGCTATCTCATCCCCTCACAGGTTCCTTTGGCTCAAGAACTCTAACCACAGTGTAACAACCCCCGCCCCTCCTTCTCTTTTTTAAACCATCTCCATCCCTTTCCCTCCAGCTACAATCTGATTTGAGTCCTTTTCCTCAGGCAGCCCCCCTTCACTGCCAGTGGCCGCCTGAATCTCATGGAGCTCTCGGCTGGCCCCAACTGCAGCCACCAGATAGGGACTGAGTGTGAACAATGAATGATTTACTGGACGCTGCTGACCGCAAGACAGTTCTTCTTTCACACAGGAGCTCCACAAACGTCTTGTTTTCTTCGCCTACCCTCACTTCAAATCTTTTCGTCCAGTTGCATTCTACTGTACATTGATTTGAGTTATGTCAATGGTTTACTTGTATTATTCTGATATAACTCTGACTATTGCTGTATGATCATATACCTTAAAGATCCTAAAACCTTGGCCCAGCATGGCTTGTTTACAATTCATAAGAAAAAAACCATGAAAGTCTGAAGAACACCCGGAAGAAGCACTGAAACTCTCACGATGGATTTATGCCGTAAACACTCCACAAATCACCTCCCTCATCCATCACTGTGATCAGCAGTTCCACTTGTTGCCACCAGCCCGTTTCTGGTTGTAAATTTGTTTCCCAAATACTGACAATCTCATTGGGGGACGTTAGTGTGTGGATGGGAAGCTGCTCGGCGCTTCCTGGTCATTGTGTCTCATTGTGCATGTCTGGGGGGTGAGGCGGCTGTTTGAAAGGTCAGACTTCAACAGGCACAGTCAAGCCTGCAGTTTGTGTGTGTGTGTGCGTGTGTGTGTGTGTGTGTGTGTGTGTGTGTGTGTGTGTGTGTGTGTGTGTGTGTGTGTGTGTGTGTGTGTGTGTGTGTGTATGCACTTATTTGTTGTTTATGTTTTTAATAACTATTCATAGCATTTACACTACTTTCAACTTGAGATATGTCACTAATCTTGGCTATTAAATAAATGAAATGTTTATTTTTTTTAAAATGTTTCCTGCCTCAACACTGTTACAAGTGTCAGTTTCCTTTAGCTGATGATCTCAAATATGTGGTGTGTCTCTTGGGTGTATTTTCACACAGAAAACAAAGTGTAAAACACTGATCACATGAGCGGGTGGAGAAATGCAGTCTGGGCTTTCACACAGAAACTTCATCTCTGCACCATCTCTGCTGTTTCTGAAGCCGAAGTTAAGTTTCAGCAAAACTGATTGATTTGATTTGTACCCTGTGTTTCACTGTATGTCATCCAGAACTTTATTGTATCATAGCATTCTAACGCTACACAATATGTGGCAGGTTAATAAGGTATGTGCATGTTTCAGGTGTAATTACACCTGTTTCTCTTATTTGTTATGGACTTAGGGATCTGCTGACCTTTACAATGTCTCTGCATGCATATGAAAATAAATGCTATCAGCAGTGAGAAAACAGGCAGGAAAGATAAGAATGTGATTCTTGTCAACAAAGTGCAGTCTTCTTATCTGTGGCTGGCCTGTTAGCACATGTGTTGATGTGTGACTTTCTGCAAGTCATTTCTAGTCCACTGTAATCTCAAAGTCTGAAGCACACAACACAGTTGCTGGTAGGTCTCCTTGTTGATATTACATTAGTACAGGAGGCAGAAAGCAGAATATTAAAATGCAGGATGGGATGTCATGCTCAAAATGCGCTCAGGGAGGGACCATTTAAAGTAGGCAAATGTGCTACTGGTAGCAGCCCTTCGTCTGCCCACCACACCCTCCTCCCCCAGTGTGAACCTTCATTAATCGCTGAGCACTGCTACAGAGGGATGACTGGACAGCTGCTTCTCTTTATTGTGAAATCAGTTCTGCAGAAACAGAGCTTGACTAGCTACGAGAAAGCTGTCCACAAGAGTGACTTTGACTTTTTTTATCTGACTCTGAGAACATCTGCACCGAGAGTGACTGTGCAGGATATTATCTGTCTCTGCTCGAACGGAAAAAGCAGAAGACTCTGGTTCCTTTTTTTTCACAAGGCTAGCTGTCGATAGAGCAAACAGATAGACTCACACTGGTTCATCATCTGATACTATTGATAAAGGTTTTTTATTTTCCCACACAACAAAACGGGTCAAATGGACAGTTGACCACTTTATATAACAGACTTAACACACTCACTTGTTTACGTGTCAATGTAATGGAGTCTACTGTTCAGTTAGTCCTACACAAATACAACACATATTACTGTATGTAGCCTGTATTTCAAGTTTAAACTTCTGACTACATCCCTGTCATTCTGAAAAAAATCACCAGCTTTAAAATCCGTGGTGGGATGTAAAATGATAAAAGTAGCCTACATTTACTCAAGTGCCACCAGTTGATACCACTCTCATGTTTGTATGGTAGATATGAAGCTACATTGTACTGCCAGTTAGCTTAGCACGAAATCTGGAAACAGGAGGAAACAGCTAGCCTGACTCTGTTTAAAGGTAACACAATCTGCCTACCAGCCCCTCTAATTAACACATTTATTTAATTCATACAAAAACTGAGGTGTAAAAACAACAAGTTTCTGCTTGCGCCCTATCTTTAAGAAATAATTTGACATTTTGGGAAACAGTCTTATTTCCTTTATTGTCAAGAGTTAGCTGAAAAGATTGATACCACTCTCATGTTTGTATATTAGGCTAAATATAAAGGTACAGCTAGCAGCCAGTTAGCTTAGCTTGGCTGCGCCCGGGCAAGAATTTGTCCAGCGCATAACTCCCTGTAAAACCGCAACTTGTTGTTTTTACACTTCAGTTTCAGTACAAATTAAAAACACTATATATAATGTGTTAATTATGTGTAAATTAGTTATCTTTAGAGATGATTCAGAGGTGTTGTTTTCCCCTGTTTCAGGCGTTAAGCTCATTTAGATTCAGCTAAGCTAAGCGTGTCCTAGCTATAGCTTCATATCTAGCTGAGTTGTATCAATCTCCTCATCAAAGTTCTCAAAATGTCCTACTATTGCACTTAGTATAGGATCTCACTTTCTTCAATCCTTTTTAAATTGAGATAATATCAGCTATTTACTGCTGTATTTATATTGCACTTTTCTGAACAAAGTTACAAGGTGTAGTGAAACAATAAAATATGCTAAGATAACACAACATGAACAGAAAAAACAACAGAGATTAAATCATTTGTTTCACAGCACAGATAACAAAGGCAGAAAATCCAGTTGCTTTGCTTTGATTTTGTTTCATGTTGCTCCTGGTGTCAGGTGTTGTGTTTCTGGAAATTCTCTTCGCCTATTCCTGAAATCGGGACTCTTATCAGCGTAGTCCTTCGTCTGGATACATTCCTGTCCATGAATATGAGACCTGTGGAGTAATGCTGAACCCTTTGAATGACACCACCAGCATTACTTATATTAATCACAGCAGAGTTCAATGGGTGGAACAGCATCTGGTGTTTGGAAATAGATGAATCCACAGTGTTGACTGTTACTTTTACTGTTTTTGTTACTCATGTCACTCTAACTAACTGCTGCTGAATGTCAGCTCAGTTGGGATGTGTCGTCACTGTATAAGTCATACTAGTATATCATGGCAGTTTCCAGGTGGTGCTATAATAATTATAATATAATATCATTTTCATTCTATTATTCTTTTTATTCACTAAATTATGAATTTTGACATTATTGCTAATGTTGAGCATTTTTCCCAACAATTACATAATCAAGAACAGTTTGGAGAAGAAAAAAAAGGCAATTCTTCACTTGATCTCAAATCATTCAGGGCCTTAAAGGACAGTTCACCCCAAAATCCAAACTACATATTTTCCCTCTTACCTGTAGAACTATTTATCAATGTAGATTACAAAAATACATTATACAGATAAGAGGTAAGTCACAAGAAAATAGTTCCTACATGAACCTGCTCACAACCAGCTCTGTGGATTATCTTGTGTAACCAGGTCATGGTTTCTGGAAAGAAACTTTACTGTTGAGTTAAATGTATTTGTTGGCTCTTTGAGCTCCACAAGCAGAGAGCATCTAGTTCCATTGTATTAGAGAGAAGATAGACCTCTACAGCTGATATCTCCAACACTCTGCACCTCACAACAAACTATCTACATTAATAAATAGCTCTACAGGTAAGAGGGGAAATGTGTAGTTTTGAGGTGGACTGTCCCTTTAATAATGATCACTTAAAATAGCTGTCTTTCCTTCCATACAGACAAGGTTTCCCAATTCGAGTATCTGTTGAAAATCAGTGAGACTTATGATACTTTAGACTCAAACTTCTTGGACTATAGCTGTGCAGCCTTAGACCCCAGCAAATATAGAAAGATGAATATTCATAAGTACTGATACTTATACTATTGTCTTTGTCCAGAAGGACTTTGCTGAGTCAATGATACAGCATATGGATCAAAGTAACCACAGCCATGTCAGCAGAGTTCAGAGGAGCTTGAGTCCATTAAAAATTCTAAATGTTAAATACCTATCCAAGGTTTCAAGGTGGACTGTGAAGATCCTAAGTGATCTTTCACATTAAGTTACAATGTTTTGCACTTTTTTGCGTAGGTGGGGAGCTAGCTCAGACAAAGGTCTGCCTCAGATTCTGATTAAATGGTCAAATAATGTGACCTCTCTGGATTTAAAACCCTCCCAATCTTCAGAGATTTCATAATTGAGACCTTTTCAGCCCAAATCATCGTTTTGTTGAGTAGCTTGATTTCACTACATGGATGATACGTCAACAGAGCTTGCCTCACAAATGATCACAAAGTGTCAAAAACAGGTCTTATCATCAGGTGTCATGTTTAAAATTAGACAATCTTCATAAATAATTATTCTATTTATTCTAATTTGAATTGCTAAATTATTCTCTTAAACGGTATGTCCCTGCAATGGCTTCCAGTTAGTTTTGAAATTCCTATACTTTAGATTGTTTCTGTATTCATGAACTTGCATCAAAGCAACTTGATACAATGCAAATGGTGAGTAGTGGGTAAGAGTAGTGATCATTTAAAAAAATGTTTACGCTGTTATTAAATGATCTGCTCTTATCTGTTTTGTAAAGCTGAGCTGTGTTTTTTTTGTATTAAGCTCCAGAAATACAGGAACTCTAAAGGACAACACACATTTTCTGTATTTGGGGATCAGCTAATTCCACAAAATATTTCTACCCACTGGCATGAACATTAAGATACACTACAATGTGCAGTACACTGCATTATATCTTTATAATGGTCCTTCACGAAAGAGAAATACTAAATCACTGTTGCAGAGGAAGAGTGAAGCCCTGCTGTGTCGCTGCTGCCCCCTGTCGGTGCCTGCGTGTCGTCCTCCGGGACACCAGGGGGCGCTGTCCGCACACTGATATCCTGCTGCAGTCAGTGAAGAGGCCAACTCAACCTTCCGCCACTTAAAGACACGTCTGTCCGAGAGGAAGAGGAGCAAAATCCGCTCAAAATGGTGAGTAAACTACATCAATATACAGCCAGTGTAGAAAGTCTGGGTGTGTAGAGATCAGTTTGATGGTTGATGAAGTGTTTTCAGTGGGTTTGAGGGTTAGATGTTCGTGGATGTTTGCGGCTGTTCTGTCGTACAGGGCCGGTGAGCTGCTGTGCTCCAGCGTGGCGCCTCTATGTCTGACGAAACCTCAGCTGACTTACTTTGCTCACCAATATTTTTTATAACTTATTTAAGTACTTTTATGTAACATTGTCTATACCGGGAACAGCTTTTTTTGGTGGTACGTTTGCATGTACTTTCCCGGTTAAAGCTAGCATGGTAACATCTTGACTCTGCTTCTCTACTCAGGGTTTCGTCAAAGTGATGAAGAACAAGTCCTACTTCAGGAGGTATCAAGTCAAATTCAGGAGAAGGAGAGGTACGACAATATTCTCTAACCGCTTCACAATCTTGGATGTGATTATGCTTCACAAAGTTATGCTCCTTCTTTAAAAATATTAAAACAGTGCTTTAGTAACCATTTGTTATCTCTTCAGAGGGGAAAACGGACTTCTTCGCCCGTAAGCGCCTCGTTGTGCAGGATAAGAACAAGTACAACACGCCCAAATACAGAATGATCGTCAGGTTCTCCAACAGGGACATCTGCTGCCAGGTCAGTGACTGAGAGACTGAGTGAAACTCATGTGGCCACATGTTGAAAACCACCTGACTCACCCTACTCCGTCTGTCTTTTCCAGATTGCTTATGCGAAGATCGAAGGAGACCAGATTGTGTGTGCTTCTTACTCTCACGAGCTGCCCAAATATGGCATCACTGTAGGCCTTACCAACTACGCTGCGGCCTACTGCACCGGGCTGCTGCTGGCTCGCAGGGTAAGAGCACATGCACGCAGAAAGTGAGATTGTAAGTGTGGTCATAGTGTTTGCTGCTGGAACATGTTTGTCAAGTGTTTTCTGACATCCTCTTTTGTATCTTCTGGCTTCTCTTTTAGCTGCTACACAAGTTTGGCATGGACCAGGTGTACGAGGGCCAGGTGGAGGTGACTGGAGATGAGTTCAATGTAGAGAGCATTGACGGACAGCCAGGTGCCTTCACTTGTTACCTGGATGCAGGCCTGGCCAGAACCACTACAGGGAACAAGGTGTTCGGTGCACTGAAGGGGGCAGTCGACGGGGGGCTGGCCATTCCTCACAGGTCAGTATGTTATAGGAAAAGACAACTGCACCCACTGGTTAGCATTTATTTATTTTTTGCAACTTCACCTCTGCACTAGATGTGTGGTTTCAAGTGAGGATTGAAAGTGTGCAAATGGGAAAATGTGTGCTTGAGTCAGGGCTGCATGATTATGGCCAGAATGATAGTCACAATTATTTTTTATCAATGTTGAGATTGCTAATTAGCTAGTTGTGCTAATGTACAAATCTGCATCAAAAACAGATTGGTCCTTATTCACAGTGCATCTCCTAGAATATAAATATAATTGTACCAAGAATGTTTACTCAAAATATTGCTTTTCTACTCATTACAACATTACACAAAGTGCACAGACAGCTGCATTACAGCGCCCCAAACATCTCTATCGCCCCTGGTGGTTGGCTGTAGGTTTAGGAAGGGGTTTTAATTTTAAACTCAGCAGATTTCTGAGTGGCGCACGCATTTTAAATCTCAACACTGGTTCATTTGATCATGTTCATTTAACTGTTGGAAGCCAGTATCGAGATTACGATTTTATTAATTGTGCAGCCTAACTTGAGTTTTACTTCCAAACTACATCGATGGTTTCACAAGTAATACTCTTATCTCAAAGCAGTATGACTTTTGAGGAGGACATTATTATTATTTTTCAGACATTTCGTTTGCGTAAAGCCAATAATTTTTCCCATCCTTCCTCTGCTTCTTGATGATGTTACAAAACCTACTGAGCAAAATGTAGTTGGTCCTTCATTTGCATTAGCTGATGTTTACTGTCCTTTCAAGACGGGGCTGAGAGAAGCAAGACAACCCAAAGCAAACCTCTGTCATTGTATGAAAGTGTGAGTGTTTAGCAGCGCACTCTAGAAGAATGACAAGAAACCAAAGAACTCATAAGAAATGGTAACAGATGCAGAAACTTTGTTCTTCCGGTAGTGACGATGTTGAATTTTCTGACGTCGATAAACCTGATGTGATCGCTGCTCTTCCTTGTTTCTAGTCTAAAACGTTTCCCTGGTTACGACACGGAGAGTAAGGAGTTTAACGCAGAGGTGCATCGGAAACACATTATGGGCATGAACGTGGCCAACTACATGTCTTACCTGATGGAGGAGGACGAGGACGCCTACAAGAAACAGTTCTCTCGCTTCATCAAGAACGGAGTCGCGCCAGATGCGGTAAGTTGAAGGCTCTTCACTCTCAAATGTAGACGTCACATGACTCTTAGACGGCAGCAAAGCATCTTTGGCCATAACTACACAAGCAACCTCCTCGCCCAGTCTGTCGGCCATATTTGGCTGATATAAAATGATCTTAACTTATGTTAAGCCAACATCTTAAATGAAATTGCTGCACTGCAGGTGGACTGTCCTTCAGGAGTCCTGTGATGCACATCCTCTTTACTTAGCTCGATGAAGTAGCCAACAAGCAGGAGTGTTCGGTGTCGGGAGGTAATAAAAAAACAGGCTTGTTTCAGCTCAGTGCAAAAACATACAAATAGTCACTTTTTTTCTAGATCTGGGTACAAAAAGGATAAACTGCGGGTATCGTTTGACTGGAGACTGGAAAGGTTTTGATACTGTGTACTGTTCTTTCGGTGGCGGTAGTAGTAGAATAGTACGTTGCCCCGTACTAAAAGTAATTGATTTAATAAAGAGGATTGGTTCAGTTACTTGTAGCCAGAACATCTCACAGTGCATCTACAGGACAGATTTCCATTAAGCTTAACTTAAAAGTTGTTATCAGTATTGTTAAAGAGCCCAACTAATACATTTCTGGTTGATATTTATCTATTGGTGTTTAGTTTCCTCAATAAGTGACACATCACAGTACAGAAATGCCTACAATAAGTTTGAGGTCATTTAGAAACTATTCCTCCATTACATAAATTGTCCACCAGAGAGCAGTCAAATGTTTATTCTGTAAAATGTCCTGCTCACTACATATCTTCACCTATCAAGTTTTTAATGAAGCCTTACCAAAAATGTTTGTTATACATTATGTAAAAAGTCATCTTACCAGTATGTACAATACAATAGTGTCTGTGATTTGACTGCTGTGTTTGCTGGTTCTCTGCTTCTTGATGATGTTACAAAATCTACTGAGCAAAATGTAGTTGGTCCTTCATTTGCATTAGCTGATGTTTACTGTCCTTTCAAGACGGGGCTGAGAGAAGCAAGAGGAATCATCATGCACCGAGACAAATGCCCTAGACATGGTGCATTAACATGTGTCGTTCTTTGTTCTTTTCAGGTTGAAGAAATGTACAAAAAAGCACACACCACCATCAGAGCAAACCCCACCCACGAAAAGAAACCCACAAAAGACATCAAGAAGAAGAGGTGGGTTCTTTTTTCAATATCTTAATTTTCTTTCCTTCGGAGCCATACTAGTGGAACATTGAAGGGTGAATTTTCTGGTTCTTGAAGCTTAATTAACGATGCAACCCTTTTCTAAATGGCAACGTTACATTATTGATACCCTGGGAAAATAACTGTCCGTATTTAAAGCAAGTCTTCAGTATTGAAGCGCACAAGCATTTCCCTGTGCTGAATGTTAATGGTGCTGTTTCTTTCCGGGCAGGTGGAATCGCGCCAAGTTATCTCTGGCACAGAGGAAGGACCGCGTCGCCCAGAAAAAGGCCAGCTTCTTACGAGCACAAGAACAAGAAGAAGGGGACGGTTAGGAGCGCCGCCGCGAAGACACAACACGCATCACAGACAAATAAATTTATTGCAAACTCAAGCTGGTCTGTCAATACTTTTTGTAAAGACTTTAAGTGGTTGCATGTACTTTTTATACACCCATGACTAATATTGAAAAATATTATCTTAAATCCATCTAAGTGCACCTTCTTAAACATCAACTTCAAAGACTTTCCAGGCGAGTAAGACTTGTTTCTATTTTTGCACAAAACAGATTCAAGCACATTTTCATAAACTTAACACCTTTTGATTTGTTTTCTTCTAAATGTCTGACGTGTGGGTAGCATGCTTAAATTCTAATAGTGTAGTACAGACGCGTTAGTGAAGTGGTATTTAGTTTAATTGTGCAAATCATGCTGGTCTCTTCAATAAGTAAACTTCTTTTTTTACATTTTCAAAATTCAAACTGCCGCGTTGACCACAAGCTTGACATGCTTCACAGGTCATGTCCGTTCTGAAATGCATTTAAGTGGTTAAACAAGTCGAGATGTCAAAGCAATTTCACGTCGATGCCTGGAAGAGATCATGAAAAATATTTTATACAGCATTCAAATGTGACGAGTTGACAGATGTCCACCTTCACAGGTGGTAAACATTCATAAATGATTCCAGCATGATCTCTATGGCACTGAGACAACATCCCCCAACAATGTGATACAGCACATTACAACAAATGCTCTTCAGTGAGAAATACAAGTAGATAACATTCACAAATGAAATACATTATTCCTAGTCATTGATTCAGCATTGACAGTCACTAGTGTTACAGGTGAAAAACAGCAGAGTGAAGTACACTGAGTTACAGGATGATCCCCGAAATACTGACTGACAGACCATGTTGTCCACTTGGAAGCTGCTGCACCGCCTCACCTTATTGTGCAGATGAGTGACTGTTAAAGGAAAAGCCTCAATGCTACTTGCAATAGATTCTCCAGATGCTGTAAAGAGGCATTGTCCTTTGTGTCACTTATCTGCAGGCTACTTGTTAAAGGTGAAGTGTTGTGATATTCTATATTTTAATTATTGTAAAGCAAACTACAGTAAACCAACAGTTCATCAGTATGTGTTGCCCGTGTAGCCAAAGACAAATGGTTCATTTGTTTCTTTCAAAAGTGAAAGTATAATTGTGTGACCTGTTTTATACCCTCAGTAGGCACCAATGGTCTTGGGGCTGAGTGAAACAAACAGCGCAGTACAAATGTAATTGTGTTTGGTGTTTTCACAGGGTGTGCCCCACAGAAATATAGAATATCACCTTATCTTAGGTACACTCCCTGGTTATGTCATGGTCAGTAGCAACCTTAAAGGAGACAGCATGCTCCTTTTCAGGTTCATACTTGTATTCCGGGTTTCTACTAGAACATTTTAACATGCTTTAAAAAAAAAAAACCCACAGTATTTTTCTCATACTGTCTCTCTAAATATACTTGTATTCAGCCTCAGTCTAAAACACTCTGTTTTAGCGCCTGTCTCTTCAAGACCAACCCGCCCTCAAAAAGAAACGCCACCTCTGCTCTGATCAGCTTGCGAGAAAAATAGACACAGAAGGTGAGCCAACTCTGGTTTGTGGAAACAAAATGCTTTCTGACTAAGGCAGCCCACAAAAAAGTGACTTGTCTTATTTCACAGTTTGTGGGTTGGTAGGCACTCCAGATACCCGGATGTATGTGCACAAGTGAGTGGTTCAGGATATGTCCCCCTTTACCATAACAGAACCATGGAGCCCATCTTAAAATAATGCAGTTCATTACACTTTCAACAACACTGAGTTTCAGTACTTGTTTCCCTTGTTAGGCCAAACATATCTGCCTGATTTAGTGGCAAAAACAGCAATTTGGTCTCAGCTGGAGACTACCAGTAAAATCTGCTTACGAGTCAGTTTATCCAGCAGTGCCCCGAAACATTCCACTGTGGTGAACAATACAATATAATGTGTGACTGATGGCAACATGCAATCACTCAGTTCATTTTAGTCTTATATTTCAAAGTACTTGGGCGTGTTTTCCAGACCCCAAACTTCTGAAAGTGGGATAGAGGAGGTAGAGTCTCCATCAGTCTGACCATTCATAAGTGTTAAGAGTTGATAAAAACTACTTCATTATATTTGCTATTCCAAATCACAGCATGTTCAATCCTCCATGTGAGGAACTGACTTCAGAAGCACTTCGTCTCATCGTCACGAGTCCTTAGTGTGTGAGATCTGTCTCCACAACAGAGCTTTCAGGTTGTTGAGAATAAGTGAGTGCTCCATGTTCATCTGTCCAGCATTACCCTTGAGAGCCATGCACGTGTACAACTGCCTCTCGAGCTCCTCCCTCAGCGCGGAGGGCGCCCCACGCAGGAGGTAGTCCTTCAGTGCACTGCAGGCCTTCGCCAAGTTTGGCTGAACTGGATCCTCCCTGCAGCGTTTCTCTGACACGTCACATGACGTCTGGCAGTCCACCCCGTACACACAGTCAGCATCCGTCTCACACTTCAGGACCCGCATGGTGCGTCTGAACTCGTCTTCAGGCACCACCGTTCGGGTGTTAATCAGACGGAGCTCATGACGGTCGGTGTAGCCAAAGTGCGCCGCAGCGAGGTCGCAGATGAGAAAGCTGCCGTAGGTGCCGTGGAAGATGTCCTCTACCAGCTCCAGGAGGCCCATGGAGATCTTAGCTTTGCGAGGCCATGAGGGGGTGAACCACTGGTCTATAGTGCGCTGCACGCCGCTGGGCACCCAGGACACCAGCGGCCAGGGGAGAGACAAACCATACAGGGGCCCGTAGGGGACTCGCTCCGTCATGTACAGGTCCCCGCAGAAGCCCAGGAGGCGAGGAGTGTGTCCACGATCCTGGAGCAGCAGACCCAGCAGCACCTTGAAAAGAAAAGCAACACATGTTTCTCACCAAAGGAGCTCGAATCATTTCATGCTTGCAGATCAGGGTTAGTACGGCCTAAGGCTAGTTAGACTTTTAAAGACATTTTTAATGCCACTCGGAGGACCAACTTAACAATAACCAACTTTAAAACACTTCCTGCACAGAATGCTCTGCGCCTTGTATAGGACTCAGCCATTCCGCACTATGTTGTTTGAAGACGACATTTTCATTGGTTTTGCACCTTCCCATGGTCGTGTCTAGATTTGTGAGGCTAGGCAATGACCTTGAATGGTAAATGTTGTCAGGCAGAGAGTCTCGCGAGAGTTTGACAGTTTTCGCAAATCTAGGATTACCATCTCGACACGACCTTTCCCAGTGTCGTCACGAGCTACAGACAGTGCTTGTGCTCTGAGAATCCGGGGCGCAAACAAACTAATTAATAGTGTACACTACAACAGCTGGATATAGTTTAAGGGAAGTTAGATTTAAGACTTTCAAGATTCTTTTAATATCACCAATTTTACGCGCAATGTTTCCGCTATCCTGATCTGTGTGACGTTAATGCGTTAGAGGCATTTGGTAAATTATCTAAAAAATAATGGAAGCTACCAATTATCTTAGTGATTTTAATGCAACGTCAGAAATACATTATTCATAAAATGCTACCTCCCATGTCTCAGTATTATTAAGATTTAAAAGACATTTTAATACCAATTGAGGCCTTGTTTTTTAGATTCATGAGTTCATGCCTTGTAGGAACGTCTACGGTTCTGCAGGGAACCCTGGCAGACACACTTTTCCACGCCGAGACATCTTATACTAAAACAACAACATGTTTTGTGCTACAGATAACAGTTGCTAATTTACTCATTCAGAGGCTTGTTATTGTACCTCATCCATCTGCAGGAGGGCCCATGTCGAGCGGGCTTCTGGCAGTGACACCCGTCCATCTTTGTTGCCATCGGCGACAGAGAGGATCTGGCTGACGAGGCCGGCGAGGTTAGCCTGCTCTCCAAGCTTGGACTGGTGGGAAAACGGGACAGAGACTTAGAGGAAGTGGCTCAGGCTTTAGTCCGTCAAGTCACATTAAAGTATTTGGTTCTATCTGAAGCGCTCTGATTCTAGAGCTTTACCTTGAGGTGATTAAAGACCATCTCTCTGAACTTCTCCACTGAAGTTCCTCTGGTGGGCTTGTCGAACACGGGGGCTTCTCTCCGTGGCTCCGGCTCCTCGCCCAGCTCGTAGTGCACAACCTCCCCCAGCTTACAGCGGATGATTCCATCGTGGTCTCCCCAGCTTCCTGTGTACACCTGCCGAACAGAATAACAAACAGTAAACATGCTGAAACATCGCGAGTATTAGAGTCACAACTTTTAACAGGGAGTCAAATTAGTTTCCTACCTGGTTATTTGGCAGCGTTGACAGACACCTGCTCATGTAGAGTGTGTCTTTGTCACACAGGCTGCTGCAGGCAGAGCCATCGATGATTCCCTTCCTGTATTTATCACACTTGGAGAAAGAAAGAAAATGTTATTATATCCTGCGTGTCTGATATTTAGAAAGCAGACATATTTATTTTCTTAAACAAAAGAACACAAGAAGTATTTACAACACCTTTTAGTTTCCCCCCAGAAGTCCGATTATCTCATGAGGTGGACTTAAACAAAAAACACTTCTAAGTAACTGAGGTTTATGCAACCTTAGACTAGGTGTTCCTCATGCAGTGCTAATTTCAAAATAAAAGACCATTACCATAATCATTGAAAATAACAGGGTTGAAACAAACAAAGCCATTACTCACGATGGCGTTCTTGCACTCGTGTCCTCTGCACAGCTCTGTGTAGGCGGAGTATTGCACATAGAGCACCCAGCTCCCCACCAGCACAGTCAGCCATGTAAGGAACAGGTACTTCACCCGCACAAAGGAGATCCGAGCCTACAGAGGGCCAGCAGAAAAAGAAACTCTAAAATCAATCCAGAGCCTGCACCTGGCTTACAGTCAACAACAGATCCAACAATATATACAGTATATCTCAAAAGTGAGTACACCCTTTAGATTTTTGCAAATATTCTGTTATATCCTTTCAGGGGATAACATTATCCTACTGAAACTTTGATATAACTTAAAGTAGTCAGTGTGCTGCTTGAATAACAGTATAGATTTATTGTCCTTTGAAAATTACTCAGTACACAGCTGTTAATGTCTAAACAGCTGGCAACAAAAGTGAGTACACCCCATAGTGAACATGTCTAAATTGTGCCCAAAGTGTCAATATTTTGTGTGACCACCATTGTTATCTAGCACTGCTTTAACCCTCCTGGGCATGGAATTCACCAGAGCTGCACAGGTTGCTTCTGGAATCTTCTTCCACTCCTCCACGACGACATCACGGAGCGCACGGATGTTGGACACCTTGCACTCCTCCACCTTCCTCTTGAGGATGCCCCACATGTGCTCAATTGGGTTTAGGTCTGGAGACATACTTGGCCAGTCCATCACCTTAACCTTCAGCTTCTTCAGCAAGGCCGTTGTCATCTTGGAGGTGTGTTTAGGGTCATTATCATGTTGGAAAACTGCCCTACGGCCCAGTTTCCGAAGAGAGGGGATCATGCTCTGCTGCAGGATGTCACAGTATATATTGGAATTCATGTGTCCCTCAATGAAATGCAGCTCCCCAGTGCCGGCAGCACTCATGCAGCCCCAGACCATGATGCTGCCACCACCATGCTTGACTGTAGGCAAAACACATTTGTCTTGGTACTCCTCACCAGGGTGCCGCCACACACGCCGGACACCATCTGACCCAAACAGGTTTATTTTGGTCTCATCAGACCACAGGACATGGTTCCAGTAACTCATGTTCTTGGATTCATTGTCTTCAGCAAACTGTTTGCGGGCTTTCTTATGCATCGGTTTCAGAAGGGGCTTCTGTCTGGGGCGACCGCCATACAAACCGATTTGATGCAGTGTGCGGCGTATGGTCTGGGCACTGACAGGCTGACATCCCACTTCTGCAACCTCTGCAGCAATGCTGGAAGCACTCGCACGTCTATTTTTGGAAACCAACCTCTGGATATGACGCTGAGCACGTGGACTCAACTTCTTTGGTCGACCCTGGCGAGGCCTATTCCGAGTGGAACCTGTCCTGGAAAACCGCTGTATGATCTTAGCCACTGTGCTGCAACTCATTTTCATGGTGTTGGCAATCTTCTTATAGCCAAGGCCATCTTTGTGAAGCGCAATAATCCTTTTTTTCAGCCGCTCAGAGAGTTCCTTGCCATGAGGTGCCATGTTGTCCAGCATTCAGAGAGAATTGTGCCCAAAACACCAAATTTAACAGCCCTGCTTATCATTTACACCTGAATCCTTGTAACACTAACGAGTCACATGACACCAGGGCGGGAAAACAACATCATTGGGCACAATTAGGACATGTTCACTATGGGGTGTACTCACTTTTGTTGCCAGCTGTTTAGACATTAACAGCTGTGTACTGAGTAATTTTCAAAGGACAATAAATCTATACTGTTATTCAAGCAGCACACTGACTACTTTAAGTTATATCAAAGTTTCAGTAGGATAATGTTATCCCCTGAAAGGATATAACAGAATATTTGCAAAAATCTAAAGGGTGTACTCACTTTTGAGATATACTGTATGCTCACCCTACTGTGTGAAGACGTTCACATGATTTTTCAATGGCCATTAATCAAGTATCTAAATGATAAATGATTTCATACATTTTTGCCATGCCTGGTTTAACATTGAATGAAAGGTAACTGAGATGAATTTCAGAGTGTGTATTTTTGAAAAACCTGAGATCAAATAGACTGTGTTACCACGGGGAACAAGAGGAAGTTTCTCTGATAAATGTGTATTGGAGAAAAACTGGCTTTAACCGAAGGGAGTAAACCAGTTGAAAGGCCACAGGGGCGCATTGTTGATCTCATACTTAAAATAATAATATGGCTCTGACAGTTTAAAACATTTACAAGAATGGTGTGATGAATGTGATTTCCCGGCAGTAGGGTCGTTAAGTACGGCACAGATAGGGAAACTAGGCATGATTTCCAATGTTATTTTATACTATTTTAATTTGTCTATATTTATAATGGTACTTCAGACTCATTTACATCTACACTGTGATTATTGCCCTGTAGATGCTCTTATTCTGCCCTTGTACTAATTGTTATGTTTTTGCTGTGAAGCAGTTTGGGCTGAATTTCTTGTATGAAAGGTGCTATACAAATAAAGCTCATTATTATTATTATTATATTATTATCTAGACTGCCTGTATTAACATGTTCTATTAGGTGCAGTACGCTGGAAAGTGGTTTGGATGTGCAGATTCGGTTGCTCCAGTGTCCCATGCCATTCTGGTTATGGCTCGTAAAAAAAAGAAAAAAGAAAGTCGGATTACTGTCCGTGTTCCAGGATGACCACATCACATGTCCCACAATGCCCCACGTGTACAGAGATGCTTTTGTGTCTGTGACATTGTGCAAGTCAATGCAATCAGAGACTTATTTTCCACAGTGATAAAGTACAGAAATGCAATTCCTCACTTGGAGACACAGTAAAGTTTAAGTGAGAAAGAATTCGGGTCAGATTTGCCGTCAGCCACAGTATGTTACTTTTACTAAAAATAAAACTGCAGAGAGTTTTTCTTCAAGGACTGTAACTGCACTTGGGAGGATAAAGAGATGTTGATTCTCACTCTGATCACATGGCAGGAACAGCTTATGTTGTGTATATTTTGGCAGTGTGCTGCTCCTCTCAATTCAGCTCCAGCACAGTTTCCAAATCCCAACAAAATATGCACCCAGTGAGGGAACAAGCAAAAGCCTTTCTTTTTTTTAAATCTTTGAAGTGCTGTGATTACTGCCCGTGGTAAACAGCTCAGGCCTGGACAGATCTGTTTCTCCGTTTTGTCTAAATACAAACTGCAGCACAAATTAAAGTGTCAGATCCACATTCACATACAAACAGACGGTCTAATTAACGCACACACACACACACACACACACACACGCACGAGTTCAAGAAGTGAAACCTGAGCAACACTTGTGGTCATTTACACCGTCTCCTCTTCCATGTAACCTAATATGTAGCGTTTGTTAAGAAACAAATTAGATTATTATTATTGATCCCTTGCAGGGAATAAAGTGTCAAACAGCAGTTGAATACTATGGGTAATACAAAGCATGGTATAGAGGTACTACATACAATGCATTATTAGTATACTGTAAAACTGTTCTGCGATTGTACAATGACCCAGAGGTTGAACTGATTAAGAAAGTTTACGTAAATAACAAAAGGAATAGAAAAATAATAAGAGTGGAATACATTTACATTTAAAAAACTATTCCTCCTAAATGAAAAGGCTAACATGTCCTGTCCACAGTTAAGGTGCAAGATGATAATGGGAGCCGATTATGACCAAGGCAAGAAGACTTTGACGATGGTCAAGTGCAAAGTCCACGTAGTATGAAGTCTGTGGTGTGAACTGCAGAGTTACCAAATGTCAACAGTTAGATTCAATTACAGAGCATTAACACAAGAAGGCCTCTCGACCCCCCCTGAAGCTTTGGCAACCCCCAGGTTGGCAACCGCTTGCATAGAAGATCGTTGATTAGGGGAAAAAATATATTATATTATATTATATATATTATATATCGATGCTAATATGCAAGTCACAAAAACAGAGCAAAGGTTACATCATTTCAGATCTGCAATACTGCTAGAAAAGAGACCCAACTGGTCTTTCATGTGGTTTCTTGAACTCGAGTACTTCAATTATTTTCGAAATTTAAAAACCCTTTGTTCTACTTGAGTCAGGTAGATGTTCAGAGGTTGTGCGGCGGCAGGGTTTAGTCCAGTCCAGTAGCTGTAGTGAATACATGTGCACCTTCAACATGGAATAACACGCAGAACAATCTAAAGCTTACCTCACTTTTATCCTTACGGCAATTTACATTTATTTCTATTATCCTATTTCCCTTCCAGTTGTTCTTGTTTTAGTTGATTCATTTGCCTTGAATTTGAATTTATTATTAAGTGTCTTATTTGCGTATCTCGATGCATAGGATTTCTTGTTGTTGTGTTTGTTTTTAACTCAGCTATATTGTAAATGAGATTTCTACCTCAATGTATTTGCAAGTCACAATAAAGGTTGAATGAATGAAGAAGTTTGCATTATGTTGTTGTGTTGACACAGTAGGCTACAAAAATGCACTCATTTGCTAAAATATCCCACAAACACTGAATGTCCTCGTCCAAAGTGGTCCCTCTCCTTGTACATACAAACCCTGCACCAAAACAGGAACAGAAACAACCTTAAGAGATTGCACAATAAAGTACCAGTGTTGCTTTTTCTATGTAAAGAGATCCCCATAGGACTAAACTAAACCACGTTTGCACACAGCGTTTGTGTATATATTGTAATGTAGTGGATGTAGCCTACTTGTGGATGATGTTGTTACATTAACCAGCCCGTGAGCCTACAGGAAACATTAGCTAGTGTAGTTAAATGTTGGCTGAAGCCCAATTAAATCAGCTCTGCCATCATTTTCACCTCCTGAACTCTACTGTAGTCCATGGACTGCAGTCCACATTGTGCTACGCTGACTGTACTGCATGTTGTAATGGAACAATGTTCACTCTTCCCTAAAGCAAATGCCACCCTGTATTCTCTTCTCTTTCATAATCTCTGTACTGTACTGGGAGGAGTTGCTGGCAGTAAACCACTGGTACCCAAAAAAGGATTAGTGCTGCTCTGGCACTATTTGAGGTGATGAAACAACTGTCTGAATGGAAGTCTGTGCATCTTTTCATTCAAATGTGAGGAGAAGAAAAGTTCAAATTCAGTGAGATGAAATGATCCAAACAAGAGATCCCTCCCAGGCCTGGCATGGATTACCAATTTCTCCTCACAGGCTATTCACACCCTCAGTGGCAGGCCTGTGCTTGGCTCTGCACTAACCGTTCTGGATCAGCAGACAGACTGTCAGCTGATCTTCCATCAACAGTCACACTCGTCAGGTATGTTGAAACAACCCACGATGGCCATTAGAGAAGCCCGAGCAGGTCCTGCCAGCTGTCAGTATGATGTGACACCACGACGACCCCGTTATACACAGGTTCACATTTAAACACATCCCACTGATAATCCGCGGCACAGAGCAATTATCGAGCAGTGCTATTACCTGGAAGTAGAAAGACTTTTTCACCCAGGCCCGTGGAAACAGACCCTTCGCCATCACAAAAATAGATCATCTCACTGCGTGGACCTGGCTGTGGGACATCATCCACGGGAGAGAGCGTCTTCCACATAAAACGGCTCGTGTCGTTCACAGAGCAGGCAGAAATGACAGCAGATGAGATTGGAGCCCCACTAGGATCCACAACCCTGGACTGTCGTGTTATCTTGTCCGTGTGACTCGCTCTGATATTGCACTTTGTCTGCGTCTCTGCTCTTTGCAGCAGCTGCTGATTCTCAAGCAAAGAAACATAGCGTTACCTCAAACTGGGGGGGAAAAACGTAGGATCACGGCGCAGGCGCAACTTGGTCGTCTACAAATATAAAGGCTTTTGAGTTTTCAGGTTGTCAACCAAATTGACAAAATATGTGTCAGCGTGGATTCCCCTGTGCGCTGATATCAACGAGTCGTTATGTATGAGTATGTGGGGTTGCTAATCTGAAGCTATCACCGGGTCAAGCTTGCAAGCATGAGTAAAACAAACTTCCGCTACATATTTCATAATAAAAGCCTAATGGTTCAAGGCGAGACCATAGACAGAGACGCTACAGGCGACAACAGGGCTGTCTTCTTTCAGACTAGTTGAAAGAAAACATCGAAAAAACACATTTAGGTGTTTATTTACTAACTGTGTCTATTTGCTTCTGTAGAGTTCTTCTGAATACACCAAAAGTTAGCATTAGATAATGCCTCATTTGGATATTTAAACATACAATTTCAGAAATCTTGTATTACAAGATTTCTGAAATTGTATGTTTAAATATCACTTAAACAAACATAACAACTTACATTGTTTTGTATTAATACAAAACAATGTAAATGTAAGTAATCAACTGGGGAAGTTTCATGATATATATTAGTTAAATGTATTTTAGCTTATTCAGGGGTCTGCAACCTGCGGCTCAGGAGCCACGCTCTTTAACCCCTCTGTAGTAGCTTTGACAAAAACAAACATGGAACTAAATATTTATGTTATTGTATTTTTGGTTGCACAGTGGACAATCTTTCAATGGGAACACCTCTTATCTTGGAGTTCGAGGTGATATTGTGACACATCAAATCAATTCAAATGTATTTATATAGCCCAATATCACAAATGATACATTTGTCTCAGTGTGCTTTACAGACTGTACAGGTTACGACACCCTCTGTCCTTAGACCCTCGCATCGCACAAGGAAAAACTTCCTAAAAGAAACCCCATAATTAAAGGGGGAAACATGGAAGAAACCTCAGGGAGAGCAACTGAGGAGGGATCCCTCTCCCAGGACGGACAGACGTGCAATAGATGTCGTGTGTACAGGATAAACAACACAGTACAAATACAACATTTGACAGAAATTATGTTGTGTTGAAAAAGAGAAAAAAAGAGAAAGTTTGGATGAATCCAGGAAAATGTCAATAAGGCTTCCCGGTGTCCAGCAGGACCAGGTCAGCAGGCGCTGTCACGATTCATGATCCTGACGTAAACTTTATCAGTGGCAACCTGCCACATGAGAGACAGACACTCAAGGGATGATACCCCGGATGACACTGAAATATTTTTTTATATTTCGTCAAAATGCGTCACATTCTCCTGAGTCTACGGGCGCGGCGCCTTTCCCTGCAGGTGGTTTATCTTGAGACCCCCGCCTAACTCGGTATGCTAACCATGGATAACATTTTTTTTAAAAAGTCTCGGAGGAAAATGGAGAGTTTACATTTGCTTTCACTGCCAACGATGCTGGCTTACCTGTATGCTCCATATGTGGCGGGAAATGGTCAAACAACAGAAAATGTAATGTTGAAAGACATTTCAAGAACAAACACACAGTATTTGCTGAAAAGTACCAAGCTGGAGATATGTGAAAAATTAATATTTCTGAACTGCTGCTGAAAGCGGAGCAGGGCAAATATAGTTTCAAGAAATGGATGAAGTCTTCAAACTCAACTACTGCAGCTAGTTTTGTGGCCGCTCAGGAGATAGTGAGGCGTGGAAAGCAGTTCACAGATGGAGAATACATGAATGAAGCATTCTTAAAAATATCAGAGCATCTATTTTTGGACTTCAAAAACAAACTGTGCAGACAATTAGAGATTTGTCTTTGTCTATGAAGCCATCACCACCACCATGTGAATGAAAACACACTGAAATGGACATAATTAAATTCAAACTGGACTATTGTTTGTTTACTCTTATTATGCTATTAAGCTGCTTTTATATTATATTATTTGTATTTGATTCAACAAATATGGGGAGGACTCAAATATACCTGCATAGTTCTGTGTTAATTTTTTTCAAAGTAGGCATTATCATGCCAGTGTATGTTTTCCTCCTCTTCAACAGAGTTTGGTGTTTTCCTTTGTTGAAATAGGTAAAAATGGCAATACGATCTCAAGAGTTTCCTTTATTGTCATTCTGTCATTTCATAAATGCAACAAATATAGTATAACTATATATAAAACTTATAAGTTGTGTTATCAAATATGTTTTGCGGCTCCAGACAAATCTTATTTGGTGGAAGAGAGGGCAAAATGGCTCTTTTTATAGTAAAGGATGCCGACCCCTGACCTATGGTGTGTCTCATACTTACTTCAGTAGCATTTACATAGTGGATGCTTTTAAAACAGGCCTAAAAACCCTGTCTACCTAATGTTTTTAATGTTTTTATTCTGATAGTTAAAATAGATAAATAAATAAATATATATATATACACATACACTTTGAGTTTTGTTTATTCAAATGAAAAGTGAACTTATAAATTAAATGTATTATTATTATTATTATTATTATTATTATTATTATTATTATTATTATTACTACATACACCAAACATTCCGTTGTTATAGTTTTGAAGGTTTTTACTGAGCGGTTTGTTTATATATATCAATTTAAAAATCATTGTTTACATATCTTTCTGATTTATGGAGTAATACTAGGGATATCCAACATTCACTCTGTAAAAACCTTTGACTCTAATATATCACAAAATAAAACAAGACTTTAGAACCTGATCCAATGTTCAGATTTCTGTTCCGGAAACGAATGCAAATTATTACATTAAATTATCACATATTTAATAAGTTAATGCATACTTTGCATATTCAAACATTATGTTTCATGAAATGTGCAATACAAAAAAAATTGTCTTAATGTAAGTATCAACTGGAGACGTTTCATAGCGATATCTATTAGTTTAATTGTTTACCCTATTAACCTGTTGTGTAGCTTAACTTCCGGCCATACCATCCAAAATAAAACCAAAGAGGCTCTATAACTATATTCTTCCTAAACCGTCAACACACAGGCGGTCAACGCTCCAGTATGTGGCAGCGCTAGCGAGTGGAAAGTGTTTATCAAACACCGCCTGGCTGTTCGCGTGAACGTTTACAGTAAACATATAATCTGCGAAAATACCTCACCCTTAATAAATTATTTTTATCCACACCTAAACAACTAATTCCGCATAAAAGATACAGTGTTCGACCGAAAACAAGTTTATCTTCTTTAAGGGGCGGATATGCCCTGCTTAGTAAATGGCCTGCCTACATTTTCAAATATTTGAAAAAAAGGTGAGCGTCGTAGCCTCAAGCAGAAGTCGTTTAAACGCTTCCCATAATGCACTCCCCGATCATCAGCGGGAAACCAAAATGGCGAACATGCTGGGGGAAAATGAACCGTTTGTTATCTTCTGAAGAAAGAACGACTCCCTCAAGTTTCCGCGATTTACTTTTCAGATAAATTCAACTACAGAAGAAGCGGGATAACCGCAGCCATTACTATTTTAGATACTTTGTTGTACCAGTCATTGGTAGAAGCAGAGGTGACCGAATGAGGTATTGTTGTCATCATGTTTTCCTCCAGTGTGTGTGGGGGGTGTGGGTCCGACGGTCAGCGACCTCTCCGGGGTTAACGTCGCCGCGCTGCATGTGGGTTATTCATGCTAGTCAGGCCTGGGTGCTCGCTGTTTCACTACGTTTCAGTATGCAACGTTATATTTCGAGCTGGCTCTTTATCCTGGCTACTGGCTAAAATAGACCATGTTCACTCATTATCCGAACAAAGGGAATCTCGGACTGACGGACAGTGGCTTAAGGGAAAGAGAAAAATGAAAACTACAATCTCTACCTTCATTTAATTTACTGTTTTGCAGCAGAAGATAAAAACTATCAAGTGTTAATTTGTATAAATACAACTAACAAATGTTGCTGACATTTAATTGTCAATTTATAAGAAAAGTTAGCTGCGAGTTGCGTTTACTTTAGTTTTTGACTTTTGCTAAAGAAATACGCAGCACTGTCCTGCAGCCATCTTACTGACTGGAGGTGGCTGATTTAAATTAGAACTGATTATGAGTATAATCACCTGTTGTATGTATCCACTGGAGGGGAAATGGCATGCATCTCAAATTCAGTCATTGTATGAAAAGCTTAACCCGTCTTGTACTTGTATTTTTACCCTGAATGAAGTTATAAGTGTTACATCTATAATTAATGCATACATAGTTATTGATTTGTTAAATTAAAAACCAAGCACATGGCCAGCAGCATATCGACTGGGAATTGCATAATGCAGAGATTGACATATCCACTGGAGAAACCGTAAAAAAAATATACGATTTGTTCATTCACCATTCCACAAAAGTGTCTCTCCTTATTTAACTGCTGCTCCCACATGTCTTTCAGAGACTCAGGGGTTGTGGATCACCTGTCTGTCCATCACAGAGCTGTCCCCCAGCGGCAGCAGCAGGCTGTGTCCTTGTCCCCCACCAGCCTTTCTGCTCAGGGAGAGTATGGAGAGGACGGCATGTCTGACAGGTTCACAGAGGGACAGGACGTCTTGGCCCGGTGGTCAGATGGCTTGTTCTACTTGGGGACAATCACCAAGGTTAGTGTGAAAGGATATTTTCCTTTTGGTACTAAAGTGAGCTTTTATATTACAGCAATATCACCCTAAGGAGGCCTTTAAGTGCACATATTTGACAGTTTTAAACAGTTTTATCCATTTAATTCCCCCTTATTTTACAACACCTCAGCTTGTAGCGTAGCTTAGCTTATACTTAGCAGTTGTGGTCATAGGATGCACAGACTCTACCTGGGAAAATCCTCTAAATTAGGCGGACGCAACACAAAACATTTGATCTCATCTTGCTGGACTAGTGTGAAGATGTGAGATACCGGGCAAAAAAAAAAGCTTTAAGAACTGTGGTGTTAAAGAAAACATAAATCTGTGTTTTCTTTTTCTTCAGATAAATCGGGACAAGCAGCGATGCTTTGTGGTTTTTGAGGATCGGTCAAAGTCTTGGGTTCTGTGGAAAGATATTCAGACAGGTAAAGTCCTTCAACTTTCTAGATTTACATTTGGATCTCACATATGAAAATGCAGTCTTTGATCATTTGCAGGTCATCTTAAAGATGTTGTGCTATTTTATTGCGTGGCAGAATCTCCACTTTAGATTCTGCTCGGTTTAATGGGTATTTTGCTGTCCACATCCCTGTCTGCCTTCTCCTGCCTTCTCCTGCCTTCCCTTGCCTTCCCTTGCCTTCCCCTGCCTTCCCTTGCCTTCCCCTGCCTTCTCCTACCTTCCCTGCCTTCCCCTGCCTTCCCTTGCCTTCCCCTGCCTTCTCCTACCTTCTCCTGCCTTCCCCTGCCTTCCCCTGTCATCAAATAAAAAATCTTTGTAGAGTCACAGCGTGGTCAGTGTTGACTGACGAGGCGATGGCTTTGGTGTCGCAGTGAAAAGCTAAAGTGCCTATTTAGTAATATTTGGGATTTTAAACCCATTGATATTGGGGAATGTGATAATATCAATGAGGCCTCTGTATACTTTTGTATGAAGCCGTGTGGAGGACGTATCGGTCAAAGCCTGAAGGCGGCGCAACAGCAGCAGGTGGGAAAGCTCGCCCTGCAGCGTCATCGAGTAATATCTTGTCATGTTAAATGTCCAGTGTAATCAGTACTCACAAGTTCATTAACCACCGGGAACATTTCCTCCCTGTGGCGTCCCTAACACTCCCTGAGGGGGGGGACACAAGTTACGCACTCAGAAACACTGTCACAACTAGCCTCTTGTCCATTTCAGGGGATGAAGACGATGCGGATGATGAGGAGGATGACATTGTGTGCTCAATATGTCAGGATGAAACTTCAGATGAACCCAATGAAATTGTCATTTGTGACAAGTGTGGTCAAGGTACTGTTTATTGTTTATGGTCTAACATTGAACAAAGCAGTGATTTTAGTTCTTTGATATCCTTTTATTACTTATCCATTCTTTTCTCCTCTACCTATTGAGCTCCAATCTCTGGCCATCAAGGATATCTGTACTCCAGAGAGTGATCCAGTAGATGTCAGCTGCATGTTAATGTGTTCATTGTCTTTTAGGCTACCATCAGCTGTGCCACTCCCCCATCATCGATGCCTCTGTCATTGACTCGGATGACAAGTGGCTCTGCTCCGAGTGTGAGCTCACGTCTTTACCTAAGGTACAGCTTTTGATTTTGAGTATAAATACATGAAATCTTTAGTTGAATTTATTATTCGTTTGCTATTTTTGTAAGACTAATTATTTGCTCTTTTTGAACTGTCAAATAAAATAAAGATCAAAGACTAGAGAATACAAGATAATCAATGGGGTAAATACTGTTTGTGTGTACATAGTTTTATGTCGGAGTAAACATGCTTTTTGTGTGTGGTGTTTACAGAGGGGGGGTGCACACATGAGGGCAGCGTCTGCTCCAGGTTTTCTGCAGCAGGAGCAGCATGTGGGGCTACACCTGTCCCTCCCGTACGCTCTGGAGGAGCTGGTTTGGGACCAGGGCCACAAGACTAACATCCAGCAGTGCTACTGCTACTGTGGAGATCCAGGAGAGTGAGTAACACGTTGCATACTTTAAAGAATCGCTCACATTCCAATGGTTATTAACTCTAGGATCGCCAGCCTTCCAACAGCCCCTACAGCCACCACAACATCTGACTCTCTGCCAGACCGTCATGTCATTGTTTTTGTTCACGAACACATAAATAATGCATTTGTTTGAAATAGAATGATCAGAAATGCACAAGATCATGGATCAGAATCTGCAACCTGTTTAATGTCCTGTGTTATTTACTGCTTCTGCAAGTCTCTCATCCAAATTGACCAATTTGCTTAACAATGCTAAAATACAACCACAGTAATGTATAACCCAATGAGGGGTACGATCGTATCCCTTTCAAATACTTTTGACTCCAGCTTTGATCTCTTTTTGTAAACTTTGTAAAATAAATCCAACTGAATGTTTTCTGTGATTATGTGTTGAAAATAATAATTGTTGTTGTAAGGCGTCCACTAGCACTTCCTGATGCTTTGGGTTGATTCTGTCGACCAATCAGAGGCTGTAATCCTGATTTATATACACCTATAGAACCACAGTTGTCAGAGGAATAAATGCTCAGAATTATTGTTTTTATTTAAGTAAAACATCAAAAACACACATTTAGATGAAGTCATGGGTAAGGTTGGGTATCGTTTGGATTTTAACGATTCCGTTTCTAGTACCTGGCATTTTGGATTTGGTTCTCACTTGGAACAGAGTTTTGGTTCCCGACCCTATAATGGGCAGAAAGGCTTGAAGTTTTTATTCAGACAGTTATTTTCATTATAAAAACCCAGACAGTCTTTTAGACAGTCTTGGTGGTCCTAGTGTTTTAAAAAAAGAAACGTATCCTGACACGGCTAACCTCTTTTTTTTCTTATCTTCCCTTGAAGTTGGTACCTGAAGATGCTGCAGTGTAACGGGTGTCAGCAGTGGTTCCATGATGCGTGTCTCCATTGCTTACAGATGCCTATGCTCTATGGAGATAGGTACAAATACCACCATGTTTATGTTTATGTTTATGTTTCATACTTGGGTGTAAATATACAGTGTGAAACTGCAGCGTCTCATTCATGCTACAATACCAGTTGTTACTGGAGAAACCAACCTTATTAAAGTTGCATGACTGCAAACAACCTTTTTGATTGTTTAAAAAAAAAATGGTTTTAGAGAATCTTTTTTTGTGTGTCCTAAATAAATAATAAATCAAATCAGTGGTGGAAATGATGCTCTACTTAGTGTTTTGGTGTTCTTCCCCTCCTTCTGTTTTCATATATCAGGAGGGCACGTCACGTATTATTGCTTGTATAACATTTACTTTTGGGAACCACAAAGCTCCGGGTCTTAATATGTCATGTGGTCACCAAATAACTTTGCAGCGTAATAAGCTTTGTTTTTGTGTTTGCAACTTTAGGTTTTATTTGTTTATTTGTTCCGTTTGCAATGGTGGACCAGAGTACCTCAGCCGTTTGCCTCTCAGATGGTAAGTGAATCTCAAGATGTTTGTTCAGCTTTGACACGGGTAGTCTTCCTTTTTAAACTTTGTTATTTGATCAAATAAAGCAGAATGTGATTCCCTTCGTCCTATAGTAGTGATGTTGGATACACTGCCCCCTCTTGCACCAAAGGCTAGACCTATAATTATGTTTTTGTGTGCTTTTACACCTTAGCTGTGCCACTTTATCACCTCATTTCCCAGGCACATTTGTTTTTATTTTCATGCTGTTCTTTTAGAACCAGACTAAGTAAAGAAAACACAGCTTTTACTAAAATGTTTCAGGGAGGATGTCACACACCTGAGCCTGTACAACTTGAGCGTGATCCACAAGAAGAAGTACTTTGACTCTGAGATGCACCTGATGAGTTACATCAATGATAACTGGGAGCAGCTGCAGCTGGGGGAGGTACTTACCACACTTATTGTAACGCAACAGTGGCCAATTACACACACACACATATTCTTTAATGGAAAGACCCATATTTTATTTGTGTAGCTTTAGTATATGTTTTTGATTTTGCCACCTGTTGCATGTTAGCGTTTCCATACTACCAGCTACTTAATGTACATCTTAAGTTGAGTGGAGACTAGACAGCCACATTGTTGGCTTGTCCTGGACTAGAGGGGTTATTATATTTAAATGATCCCTGGCTGCCAAATTTAGGTTTTGAAACTATATGCTGTTGATTTTCTGAAATATTTACCTACTTCTTTTTTTTTGCACACTGTCGTTCCTGTTTGGCGACCTCCCCTCCCCATGTCTGCAGCTCGCCAACACTCCCAGATCAGAGCGATATGAAAGTGTTCTGGAGGCATTAAACAACAACAGAAACATGTAAGTTAATATTTTACTGGTTAATCATTTATGTATGTTGGTGATGACCTGATGTGTGTTCAACCTCCATGTCTTTTTCTGAACTCCCATCTGTCCCACTCTCTCTTATAAGACTGACATTACCCCCTCTCCTTCTCTCTTCCAGGTTCATGTCTGGCAAGGAGGTAAAGAAAAAGAAGCACTTGTTTGGGCTGAGGATTCGTTTCCCTCCTGTTCCCCCCAACTCTGATGAGCCAGGCAGCAGAGTGATGGAGAGGGCTTCACATGAGATCACCATCAAGGGATGCAAGTCCACCAAGGCCCTATCTGGCATGAGGTAAGATGTGAAACATCTGAAGTGTTTTTAAATGTCGAGGTGGGACGTCGTCCCCATTTCATTTTGAGCTCTTGAATTTGAACTGCTTGTGTTACACTGATGGGATAAAATGAGGAAAAGATGCAGTGTCTGTAATTTGCACCTTGTAATTTGTTTCATAATGTGTAACCAGTGATTACCAGTTATTATTAATGTTACAACTGTTGTTCTAGAGCTTGCAGTACTTTAGCCAATGGCACAGAGAAAAAGAAGAAGAAGAGGAGAAAGGAAGGACCACAACGCAGTGAACTCTTACCCCAGGTGTGTAGTCATTTGTTTGAGAATCATATTGGGTGTGAGCTGGGTGTGTACACAGATGTTGAGAGTGGTGGATATTTTTGCATTACTCTGAAAAGGTCACACACAAACTGGATCTGTAGCTTCTTCTGACTGCTAAATTAAAAGCCACTGAGAAATTATATTTATTTTTGACAGGAAGTACAAAAGCCTCTACGACTCGAGCCCCACACATTGGATCACTTGACCTCTATCAAGTAAGTGAGCAATTGTGGTGCAGATAATTTATTCCTGTTTCACTGTGTAGTGGTGAACTCTTCACACTGTTCATTCTCAAATAATCCCATGGCAACTTCTTCAAAGTGCTTGTTTGGCCTAAAACTGAAAGAATTTTTAAAAGAAAAGTTCCATATCCGGTTGATTTTTCATTTGTGTTTGATTATTGACTAAAACAATGCATTTGAAGTTTTTCTCTCTAATAATTCAGCTCTGTTTACAGTAACTAACTCATTTCCAGCACCATTTCTTTTCTGTGTATATTTTTTACTTTTCTCTCTTCATTTAACCGTCCCCAAAATACTAGGAGTGAGCAGTCTCTGCCGTCTTCCAGAACCTCAGATGTGGAATCCATAGGAGCCCTGAGCACCACAGAAACTACCTCAACTAGCATTTCAAGACAGTCCAGGTAGACCTGCTATGCATCTGCAACATTTAACCCTTTCTCACTTCCCCTCAGCAAATGTAAACATAAACGTGCTTAACTAAGATTATGAACATTACCTGCTTAATGTCAGCACGATCACTGTTGTTGGCATGTATCGCTCCTTCTAGTCTTGTTTTTTGTAATTCTCCTCTGAATACTTTGCTTTTTGTTGTCTTAAAATCTGTTTTCTGACTTCCTATTTTCCTATCAAACACCCTCCAGCCTCTGTAGCTCTAGCAAGATGCGCTCGACCGCCTGCATCATGCCTGTTTCCGCCCCACCCTTAAAAAGGAAACGTGGGCGGCCACGACGAACCCTGCAGCCACCAAACTCAGAGATCCCCCCTCCGAGCCATGGAGACTCAAACCCCTCGCCTACGGAGATGTTGAGCCCACTGCCAGGGCTTCACTCCACGAACATAGTGCACGGCATGGACCCCAACAGTCAGCTCTCCCACCTCAAGAGCTCCATCAGCACCTATTTTGGAGCAGCAGGGCGGCTGGCTTGCGGGGAAAAGTACAAAGTCCTGGCACGACGGGTCACCCTTGACGGAAAGGTGCAGTACCTAGTGGAGTGGGAAGGAGTCACCGCCTCCTAGACTTCTCATTGTCATCATCACTTCTAACTTTTAACCAGCGCCTGCAGGAGGTTTATGGCTGTGCTAAGGACACGTGTACACAGCCAGCATTCAGAGCATTAATTGATATATTTTGTTTAGTTTAGAAAGAAGAACGTTTTGCCTGTTGAGTTTACTGCAAAGCCGGCTGGTTCAGTGCACAACATCCTCGAGTGTTTTGATGATTACAATTCAATGATCAAGTTGTCGTTATACCACACCATACGTGTGTTGTTGTTCTTTAACTCTTATTTGCTTTTGAATGTTTACAGCAACCCCCATCAGTTCAGGGGGAAATAATTGATCAGTGCACTGCACCTGTGGGCTTTCAGTGAATTGTTCATTGTTCTTCATTTTTAATCCAGTGATATGCTTTTCATTTCCATACCAGTTAAGTATCAACTGAACGTTTCTTGACAGAATGTAGTTGGTCAGGCATTTAATGGTAAATCTTGGAGGATAAGAAAGAGGGGACACTTTGTTCTAAGATTTTTCATTGTTTTCACTACTGCAATCAATGAACAATTGCATAAATGTGGTTAACATTTATTTTCTTATCTATTTGGTAAATAAATATGTGTCCCTTTTACAGCAGCGTCCCCTCCTCTAGTTGCAGCTACGAGTCCCTCTTGTTGCCTCGGGCAGACGTATCCTTCAGTTGTGTTTCAGAGGGTGCTCGTTAGTGAGCAGTTCAGGAGAAACAAGAGATGTGCTGCTCCAAATGTTTAATTTTATATAGAATTATACTACATTTATTATCTTTTCCACTTGTATTTTTGCATGTCTTTTTTTCTGTTCAGCATTTTCTTCTTTGAATTAGGGATTGCACATATCAAATTATATCTGTTAGACCGTCTTCTCATTTTGAACGGAATTTTAGTTTTTCAGCTCCTGCAATGCATCATTTTCACCCATAGAAAAGTTATTTAAAATCTTTTTTTATGTTGGTCAAATCTCCCAGTTTAAATTTAAATGTGAGATTCTGAAAAATAACATTTTCAAATGAAGTGTAATTGCAGTTTTATAAATGTTTAGAAGCCCAAATCCAAGCGGGTTTGGAGTAAATCCATTTTGTTTTCATAAGATTTCTTTGAAAAGCTGCGCCGCCTTAGTCTAAATGCATAACCTTTTATAACATTTAGATTTGAAATTTATTAATGTGAATGTTGACTGAAATATTTAAGAACCTAGTTAGTTTTTACTTTCTCCTTCGTTATTAAAATAAAGTTCTGCATAAGATGAATGTTGTTCTCATACGTAGGTTCAGAATGTTTTCTGCTCGTTTGTGCTGCCTATGCAAGTTAGTCCTGGATAAACGTATCGGACCATACAGCTTGACAAAGGGGAGCTTCAGCATTATTATTGTGATGACTTGACTCAGTCATTAAACTGTTTGTGTGACAGGTGCAAAAATACACTTGGATTTTTGTAATTTTTTTACAGTCCAGTTAATCTCTACGTCTACACACTCAGGATGCCCAAAAACGTCACTGTATTGCATAACCCTGCATTTGCAGCTTGACAGGAGGTTTAGATGTAAGTTTATTTACTCCGTGTTGTTTGTCAGTATTTTTATATCTGGTCCTCATTCGGTCACATTACTTTGGACCATATGTATGTAACTATTTTTTTTTTTATATGAGCAAAATAATTTGTCAATTTTTACTGTCAGAAAACAATCACTGGAAAACTAATATGCTGTATGTCATTGCATGAGGTAAATATTCAGTTAGTTCGGCTGTCTTTTTTGAGACGTTTCTATTTTTTGTTAAAATGGACAGAGCTTTTTGACATTGATAGGCTCTTTATTGTACAGATGTAGTCAGTGCATGTGAAGCTTCTCCTCTGTTCAGCCAGTGTCTCAGCCATAGACTGTGTAAAGAAGTTGTAATATATACGGTCTATGGTCTAAGCCTACATGTTGCTTCCACTGGCTTCCAGCAGGCTTCTGTAGCCAAAGAACAAACATGTAACGTCCGCTTTGTCTGTTGAGATTCTTCTTATTACATTTTTATACATGATTATATAGGTTGACGTGTTACTTCTGAACCTGTTTAGTTAAAGGATAAATAAAAGTTGATATTTTGAAGTGTTGTGTTACGTATTAGATGTTTAATTACTGCCTGTAGTTGATGTTCCAACAACTTGGATATCATAAACGATTGTTCTTTCCTAAATAAGCCCAAAGAGATATAAATCACTTTCTCAATCTTTTTGATACATTTGTTATATGCTGTCCTATGAACGATACATGGATATACAGTTTTTTAATTCCTGTCTATTAATAAATTATTTAACCCATGCTATTCCAAATGGATTAATTAAATGTATGAAAAGCTACTTAAATTATGGTGAGAATAATATAACAACCTTTACTGATGCTGGATGGAATTGAACTAACATATTTAAGGTGTAACGATAAGTATTTTGCTGAACTTTTCAAAGAAAGTATAAAACTATATAGAGGTAGGTTTTTCTGGAGGTCTAAAATTGGAGGGGCTTGGCTTTGATCTTTTTTAAGAGCTGTATTTCAAACAAGGCTAAAGAAGTACATTTCAAAACTTTACATCTGCCCTGCTAGTTGTCTTATCTTTACAGACATTGATAATTATTGTACCTTTTGTGAACATAAGAAAATTATAAGAAGTTTCTCACCAATGTTTTGATTATGGAATATCCCATCTTTTTTTGTTTTTTATTTAAAGCTCCTAATTCTGTATACTTGTTTAACCTTAAATATATTATTTGTTAGTATAAGGATAACACTCGAGTAATTGTATTATTCTAGACACAGAATTTTCTTAAATCACTTTTCAAATGTTTTCGTCGTTTGTCTTTTAATATTGTTAACCTGTTTGTATTTTATCCTCTCAACACTGCCGTTGTAAATGTGACAGTTCAGTGCAGGCGCCAGTGTTCGCGGCCACTGTGTATGACAACCCTCTCCACCAATCACTTCACTCACAGCTTCGATTTATCCAATAACAAAACGCGTTGTTAAAATGTGGGCGGAGACTAAAAATACAAATAGTTTCGTCTACCGTACCTTCTACTACATCTACACTGGGAATCCTGGAAAGTTTTATTTAACTAGAAGTGTTCAATACATATGTTTATGCTTTCACAGCGCCAGGACGAAAACATTCAACATTCCCTCCCAAACGTCGCAATGTAGCTTGTTTGCGTTAGAACGATAACGTAAACTAGCCATCTGTTGATACGAGGAGCATTTGTGTTTACATATACCGAGCGTAGCTAGGCTAGCTGCTAGTTTGCCATGCTAATCATAAACGTAACGGTCTGTTGATGGACTAATGTAGTTGTGGGTGTTCTTTACCTTTCAAAACATTCACACAAGTTGGAACTGTTGCAACTCAAAGCTAACCTCAGCAAGTCTAGACAAGTTGTTGATTAGCATGGACTCATCATTAATCTGATGTTTGAGAACCGAAGATGTGGTCTGTTTGAAGGATCTGCTTGACGGAGCTCAGTCTGCACAGTGGGACAGAAACTGAGGTGAGCAGCTAACTGCAGGACACGATCTCACAGCCACACAGTGAACCAGATGTTGACAGCTCGTACAGAGTAAACCTACAGTCATTCATTCATCATATTATTATTATACAAGAAAAGATTAAAAGTAACATTCAATGTGATACATTTAAACTGGTCTGACTCAGAAAAACTGTTTTACAGCAGATTTCTGTTCTGCAGCACATAAGAGACAGAATCACATTACCATTCAACAGCAAACCAAGAAACAAACAGCTACACAAACATTACAAAGGAGAGGATTTACAAGGAGTGGTCAAGATGGTTTATGAAATGTGTCTCCAGTTGTGTCTTTCTATGAAAGTGTTGGGAAAGCTACTTTGAAAGCGTGCAAGATACCAGTTACTTCATACTGACAGAAGTTGAACTGAAACAAAACTTCCTGAGGGAGAAATGTAATTTAGTTAACTAAAGCTAAAACTACTTACTACTAAACTGTAAAAAAATTATCAAATTGACATTCGTGATATGAAATTATAACGAACTATACTATAAGAAAGGTACTGTGAGTGCATGTGAAATAGATCTAGTGATGCGCTCCTGACTTGAGTAGTGTCTTGGAAGTAGAGCGAGTGATGGAGGGGAATTATTGTTTTGGATCAGAAAGTTAAATTTAGATTATTTTGTGGTTCTAATGCTGTATTTGACTCGTTATCCTCTCTTGATTCGTTCTTCGCTAATTTTCCTATGTACACCATCTACAGTCAGTCAGAAGGACATGAGGACAGAGGTGGGTATGAGCAGAAGACTCCAGATAGCTTGACCTTACAAGACCTGCAGACACCTGATGTTCCTCCATCCCAGTGGTGCTGTGTTTGCCAGGAGAGGCCTCTCAGTGGGACGGCTGAGAGACGGGCTGTTGCTGGCAGTCCCAGCCCACCGTCCTCCAACTCTCAGGTGAGAAACAATAAAAAACAGCCATCAAGATATACATCACTTAACACATTGTAATGGTCGTTACCGAGCGCCTTGTTTAGGACTTGAACTCAAAGTTTAAGTCTTGACTTGGGACTTGAGTGCAAAGACTTGAGACTCACTTGTGACTTGGTCCCACCTCTAATGTACATCAGTACCAATAGTGGCAGTCGTGATATTACTACAGTCAGTTTGAAAGGATGTACAATTTATGAGGCAATGTGTTTGTGCAGTAATCTGTATCTCGTAATAAAAAGTAAATAAACAAGGCATTACACACACACACACACACACACACACACACACACACACACACACACACACACACACACACACACACACACACACCTCTCATCTGTGTTCTCCCTTCCTTCTCAGTCTGCCTCCTTCAAGGCCTGGTCAGTAGGGATGGAGTCTTTTTCTACAAGGAGGAAGGGGGAGCTGTGTGCGTCAGGAGAACGCCTGTCTGTCTGTGCAGGATGAACAAATGCAGCTCATCAGCGACCTCGATGCGATGCAGTATGAATTTGCCACCTCCAAGTCGCAGGTATGCCGATCATCCCTGCACAGGTAGTCTGTGTGAATGAAGGTGCTGCAATCTTTAAACGGTGTATCTTGTGCTTCATCTTTGTGTGCTGCTAATGAGGATAGCGTGTAGTCAGAGTTCTTTGTTTCAGTGTTTTGTTGAGACATTAGCAAAAGCTAATGAAATAGTAACAACTATTAAAGATCTGTGATGAGCAGAAACTATAATGGTTACACATGCTGTATGTTTCTTTTTTTAGGTCTGCCTAAGAGGCCCCAGGCTGGGGGTTAAAAACAGTGTAGCAGTCATGAGTGAGCAGATTCATCAGCTTCAAGCAGAGCTGGAGACTCAAGCGACAGAACTAAAGTAACCCCACGACCTCAACTTAGATTACTGTCACTATTTATGTCGTTGTAATTTGGCGATTGGATGCATATTTCTATACACTGAATACTGAATTGGTGTTTAAGGTATAGTATGTACAATGTCCACATTAAACTGCCTAAAAACAACTGCACCTTTTTATTATATATTTAGTTTATATGTGTACCTACATTATTCCAAATATATGAATTTTCGAAAAGATTAATTTTAATAAAGGTAAAGTTCCGTTTCATTTGGTCGCCTGTAATGGAGACGTATCCCCTTTGCACATGGGTCTGCGCTGTGGTTCATAAACTGAATTTCTATCCAGTTTTATCCCCACTTTTACGACACGCTTTTTAGATCTTGGTCTTTTTTAACTCCCATGATCCCACGCTCCTCATAACGCCACCAACTCTTGTTTTTTGTTATTGTTTTGATTGAGGGACCCCTTGTGGCAGCAGATTACATGTGCTATGAGCTGGCAGTCATTCTTATTACTAGGTTGTTTATAGATCTTACAACGTGTCCTTGTCTGTGTTTCTCAGGGCCGCAGAGCTGAGGGCAGACTGTAGCGTGGAAGCAGCAGCTCACAGTGACATTTTGGTGGCGACTCTCACTGAGGAGCTGAGCACGCTCAGAGAAGAGCTGGACACCAAGACAGCACTTTGCAAACGGTAAAACCTTTATCTTGGTTTGGGTTCCACACACAACTTCATTTAATTTCATTACAGATTACAGTTCTAACATTCTGGGTAACAGCATGAACATCAGATTGATCTGCCACAATTCTTTTAGTCTCATAACTGCATTTGCTACCTGTCATATTTACATGTTTAATTGAAGTAAATGAAGTGATGTACTCGGACCTCAGGTTAAAATACACAGATATAAAATGTCTAGTTTACTTTCACAACATGGAGGTATTGTTGTAGTACTTATCTTCTACCTCATCCCTTACAGGGCTGAGCAGCAAAGGAACCAAGCACTTCAAAATGCAGAGAAACTCAAAGAAGCTTTCAAAGATTATAAAGCAACCGTTTCCATTAAACTTAAGAGGGTGAATTACGTTTATTTGAATGATTTTATTATTTAAGTATATCTATATTTTAAATAACTCCTTTTTAGTTGCACATTGATGGCAAATATGCATTTCTTTCATTGTGTTTTGAAGGTGATGGAGAATGAGAGCAAACTAAAAGAGAGTCTTATTGAGTGTGACAGAGAAAAAGAGGAGTTGGAAATGAAGTGCACTGTGTTGGAGCGAGGAAAGGTCGAACACAGCCAAACAATTAGGTATGTGGGATTGATTGATACATTAGGAGGGTTTGTGATGTTTATCATTATCAATCAAATCTTTCAGAAGAAACATCTTTGATTTGCTGGTTAACACGTTTCATCCCCATGGTTGCCTCCCAGCCAGCTGGAGGAGGAGGGGAGGCAAGCCAAGTCTGCAGCTGCTGGTCTCCAGGCTCAGCTGGAGGAGGCCGGACGAAAGGCCTTTCATCTAGAACGGCAGCTTACGGAGCGCAGCACGGAGTTCAGGGAGCTGGCCTCACTGCAGAAGGAGCTGGAAAACCTGCGAACTCTGACCCAGAACCAGGAGCAGAGCATGGCCCAGAGCCACAGAGAGGCCCAGCAGAGCCAGGCAGAGCTGGCCAGCCTGGGCGCCACGCTGGCCCTGCTGCATCTACGAGAGGTGGAGATATGGTCTTTGTTTGCCCAAACCTTGTTTTGGTGCCACAGTGAATGTCTAAAACAAGCCGCCATATTTATCCCTGATATTGCGCAGTGGAGGACGTTACTGTTGTCATTTATTGTTTTTTAATTTCAGGGTGCTGTGGGGACGCTGTGTGTCAGGCCCTGCATGTTTCCCCCAGTGGACTCTTCAGGAACGGTGCACATACTGAAGCTGAAGCCAGGTACGCAGACCCCTTTACATAAGCGGTGCGGTTGTCATGGTTATGACTTTTTAATCTAGTTTTTAGCCCAATTTGTTACCAGACACTTTTTAGTTCTCGGTCGTTTTTAACTTTATATTTTAACTGGATGAAGGATTTTAGTCATCGGACGTCTGTAATTGACCAGGACGTTTTACAGGAAACTGCCTGTTTTTATCCGTTTTACTCATTGGGTCCATTTGTTTTGGAGAGGAGGAGACTTTTGCGGATAATCTGATTCCGGTATAAACCTCCTAAACGATGAACACTGAAGGAAGAAAGTGACTGCAATGACAAACAGTCTTTTATTGTTTGATTGAGAGACCCCTCGTGGCAGAAAATTACATTTAATTTCACAGCAAAGTACAAAAATGGCATTAGAAGGCAGGTAACATAGATACTCTTCTCAAATATATGATATACAGTTAGAGTCATTCCTGTCCTCCCTTCCCTGTCACTCAACCCTTGCAGGTGAAGGCTACCAGCAGCTGCTGCGAGTGCTGCAGTCAATGGAGACTGAGCGCAGCAGACAGAACATTGTGGCCGAGCGGCTCCAGGAGCGTCTGAGCAGAGCCCAGGAGGAGATCTCCTCCCTGCAGAGCTCCATGGCCCAGAGAGCCTCTCACTACCAGAGCCTCCACACGGAGCTGCTGGACCAAGTCAGCCAAGCCACTGACAAAGAGAAAGAGGTAAATGTTCTGAACCATCATCCTCTTCATAACTTCTCCAGATACGTGATGCATCTGTGTATTAGACAGCTATTGGCTTTTGACGTACCTAATCTAGTTTGCCCGGGTTCGTTTGAATCTCAAATTTTAGGGAAGTGCACAGACATCTCCCCCGTCAGCAGAGGAAAGTGACAAACTTTGCACAGATACAAGTCGGTGTAGTTACGGTCAGACGTGTTAGGGGAGGTGAACATTAGAAAAAACATATTTTTAAAGGGAGGGGATCTTTAAACCTTTACACATAACCTCATTTCCTGATTGAAGTAGATGAGCATTCCTTGTCCACTGTCTCACTAGTTGTCAGTCATGGGTTTGTTATTTTTATGTATTTCACAAAAACCTTCTCAGCCATCAAAAGTGAGGAAATGTTCTTTTCAATGTTACCATGTGTAAAAGCTCATTGTTGGTTCTTACCGATTGTTTTTATCTGTATTTCACTTCAGTTGAAAAGAAAAAGTGCACGTGTGGCTTCGCTGGAGAAACAGTTACAGGAGAAAACCTCTGCCTACAGTCAGTCTGCACTGACGAGCACCGAGCTGCACAATCAGCTTCTGGTACCTTTATTTATTTATGCTTCCCATTCTCATGAACGTGATCTCTCAGGAACGCCTTGAGTAAGTTTCTTCCATTTGGGCACAAACGTCCACATTGACTCAAGAAGGAACTGATTAGAATTTTGTGGTTAAAGGTCAAAGGTCACTGTGACCTCACAAAACACATTTCTGGCCATAACCCAAGAATTCTGCTAATTATGACAATTTCACACAAATTTCTAATATGACATTCTGGACAGCCATATAGGTTGGAAGTTTCTTTGATGTTTTTGTCATCTTGTGTATTTTCTCCCTGATAACATCATCAAACACAGACTTGCAGAAGCAAGTTGGGCTCAATTTGTCTTTGAACGCTATCTGCCAAAGGAGTTTTAGTCATGACCTTTTCATGGTCATAATTCATAACACTGAATGTTACTCTAAATCCACCGTTAACACTCACACTTACAGAATCTCGTCATTTCACGTTTTTTCTTTTTCTACTTACAGGAGAAAAGCGGCACACTCCAGCATTACCAGTCACTGATGACCAAAAAGCAAAGAGAGTACCAGCAGTCTTTGGAGAAATGTAAAACATCTCACTCTCAACAATTCACGGAGCAACAGCACAGAATAGAAATGGTGATTTACCCCTACATCTCCGTGTCCCCGCTCTGCCACCACCCTGCTGCTGTTCACTTCATTTATATTCTATTCAACCAAACTTCAGTCAGCTGCAAAGTTGTGTTTATCAATTAATTAACCTAGAAACTGGCTGTGACTATATATCTAGTGATCTTACCAGGAGTAAGTAACAGCACTTTCTCTCTCCTGCAGCTGCAGCTGTCTGTGGAGGAGGCTCGGTGTCGGGTGTTGGAGATGGAGCAGATGCAGAGCTCCCTGCAGAGGGAGCGAGACGAGGCTCAGACAGCTACTCTGCTGCTGCAGAGCTCCTTCAACCAACTCACGCAGGTTAGACTTACAGTCTGTAGGAGCATGTTAGTGCATCTTTCTACCTTCACTGGGTCACAGGAACCATCAACTGTAAGTTAAAGGTACAGCAGCTATAATTTCACCCATGTGTATACTTTTTATACTTTTATTTAATTACAGCAGAGGCAGGTTGAAGTGAGACACAACGAGGAATTGCTGCAGAGTTTCAAAGAGCAGACGGATCAGTCTGCCACCAAGGTTTGTACAAAAACCTGGTTACCAAAGACAAACACGCATAACGTAGATTTCAAGGTCCAGTGTTTAGGATTTAGGGGATCTATGGGCAGAAATGGAATGTAAAGTTCACAACTATGTTTTCATTAGTGTATAAAGAGAAAAGGCCTTAATAGATTCTCTACACGCTTGGAAAGGGAGGGGTGAGCTAGATGCCACTGACACCTACACACTGGACCTTTTTAAGTGTACGACAACATCTGGCAGGATTCATGAATTCCTACATAACCACCAGTATGCACCCTCCATGACTTGTGTTTGTACATCAGGTGTGTGAACTGCAGTCGTCTCTGTCAGCGTGTAGAGAGGAGCTGAACTTCTACCTGCAGCAGATGGAGGAGGTAAAGAAGAACTATGAGAGTGAGCTGCAGAAGCACAAAGACAAGGTACAGTGCTGCATACAATGAGAGATGTTACACACTCGTATCTTTGATCTCCCGCCCTCTTCTATTGTTTATGCAAAGCCCCCTTCTCAGGCTTATCCTCTCCCCTGTTCCTTCCTCGTCAGGTGTCCTCTCTGCAGGAGAAGCTCCACGCTGCCAGGATGGTTTGTCAGAGCTCCAGTGAGCAGAACCTGCAGCTGCAGCTTTCTCTGCAGCAGCAGCAGACCATGCTGACTGAGAGCACTGCTCACATGTCTGAACTGGAGGAGAGTCAGAGCCAGCTGCAGAAACAGGTAAGTGTTGCGGAAGTTAAACTCGCAGTATGTCATTTTCTGCCACTAAAGTTCTCTCAAATCAAAACAATGGACGGCGTGTGGTGGCGTCAGGAAGTAGCAAGGGATCATGGGAATTGTTGTCTTCACCACCATTGCCGTTTTGGTACATGGAGAGGTAGCAGAGCGCCTCTTGCGCACTGCCGAGGTGCCCTTGAGCAAGGCACCGGGTCCCCGAGAGCTGTATAGTAGCTGCCCACTGCTCCTAACACTAGGATAGGTTCAAAGTAGAGTCTACACTTCACTGTGTGCTGTGCTGTGTACATGTGTGAGGATAAAAAGAGGATTAGATTTAAATCCTCCATTTCCATAGCAGTCAGTTTCTCCCGGTTAGTCTCCCCCTCCTCCTCCTCCTCCTCCTCCTCCTCCTCCTCCTCCTCCTCCTCCTCACCTAAACAAACGGAGCAGTTTCTGGTAAAAACACTGAATAAAGCAGTTTTACTTTAAAAATGTGTGTTTCCCTGGTGGACGCAGGGCTACGAGCTAAAGGCTAACGTTTGCTCAACTTGTTTATCTGATTTACTTGAGATCCAGACGTCCGATGACTAAAATCCTTCATCAGATTAAAATATAGAGTTAAAGAAATCTGAAATCGAAAAATGTGGATAAAAAGTCAGTTCATGACAACTTCTGACAGACAACCACAACGCTGACAAATGAAACGGACGGTTACCGATTAAAATGACATTTCTCTGGGTGTGAAACAGCTGGAAACATGTGGGATAATGTAAGTACACGACATGTGTAACACGGGTCTAGTTTTTAATTTCACATATTATACCTTTTGAATTAAACTGATAAACTTCACATGCTGAGATATTTTACTGCACAGAAAGAAATCAGGCATTATCTTTGCACCAATTCAAATGAGCTTTATTAGGAAAAATACAAGAATAGATATTCAAGAGCATTGATTCCTTAAGATACATGTGATGTGTTAAAGTGAAAGCAAATTTGGAGTTGGACCCAATTGATGAAAGTTTATCCCACAAGACGTTTTCACTTAATCAATTACCACAAACCACTTTCCTCATGGTGAACCTGAAGCCTGAGGGTCTGAGGGTCTGAGGGTCTGGCACTGGATTTGGAGAGCTGGTGCGTCATGGCATCAAGAAGTCTCCCTGTCTCTGTGGGTCACACAGCGGTACATGTTGAGCAGCCCTTTAATAATTAAGTTATGAATAATATTTTATAACATTTTGAGTGAAGCAGCTTCTCCAGTTGTCTCGTGTCTGTATCTCGCTCTTCTTCACTCACTCACAATGTTCGCATAATCAATTTACACTTGGTTGGCTTCAGAATGAGTGTTGTCAGTGGGCTTCTCTTGGCATTGAACGGTCTTATCATGGTCCCTCTTATATAAAGTCAGGTTTACTGGGTTTTATGTGGCAATAGAAGAAACTTTGTTTTTAGAATTGCTTGATTCTGACAAGATGATTAATTCCCATAATCTGCAAATCTCAATTGAATTGTACTTAAAGGTATAGTACCGCATTAAAACTAGACCTCTGTTATATATGTTGTTGAGTTGTCTACTCACATTATCCCAAATGTTTTCTACAATTTTCAAACCTAGACAAATCTGTTATTCTAATCAAGGTAACGGTTTGTTTCATTGCGTCGCCTGTACAGAAACGTCTCCACTTTGAAGATGCGTCAGCGTTGTGGTCACGGTCATCAATTGACTTTTTATCCAGTTTTAAGCCACCAGTCATTTTTATGATACCCTTTTAGGTTTTTGGTCGTTATTAACTCTATGTTTTAACTTGATGATGGATTTTAGTCTTCTGACGTCTGTAATTTAAGAGAAACAAGCTGAGCAAACGTTAGCAGTTAGCTCGTAGCCCCTCAATCCTATGTCCACCGAACAGTGTCATTGCTTGAGGGTCTGTTTGAGCGTGGGATTTCTTTTATGGTTCAGCACATTTTAGGAGCTGGTTGTACTTCCTGTCCTTAAAAACAAAGCGAGTACAACAGTCTCTATTCAGTGAGAGAAGCCGTACGAGGACAGTAATGTGGAGCCTCTCTACATGAAGATCTGGGTAATAGACAGATTGCCTATAGGGAGAGACTGTATTTTTCTTTGTTTTGCTTATTGGTCAGGCCTTTACAGAAGAGTATTAGGGCCAGACATAAAGGAGCAGGATTTCTCTTTTGTTTTGCATTTTGAGATTAAAGTTGAAATGTTGCGAATAAATCAAACTACTAGTGTTAGCACATGTACTGAAATTTCAACTTTATTCTCTACATTCCGACTTCATTCCCTTATGCCTGACACTAATACTATTCAGTAGGTCTGCGCAACAAATCAGAATTTTTGTTCCTGGGTTTCTTTATTGTCTTCCTTAATTTCAGTCCCTCTGATCTGTCCACTTTTGTACCGTAGAACAAAAGAATGTGCATGAAACGGACGTCCTGTTTGTCCTCATGCTCTGCTGTCTGCAGGTGTCCAGTCTGGAGCAGCAGCTGGAACGAGCCCGGGCCTCTCTGCAGGCTGAGGGGAGGAACAGAGAGCAGGACGCTCGGGAGAAGGACGAGGACCTGCAGCAGATGAACCAGCAGAACACACAACTGTCCGAGTCTTTCGGGTAAGAAGAACACACAGGGACACACTCACGCACACTCTCAGGAACAATTCAACTTATTTTCCCACACTTGGACTGGTAAGTGTACTTTCCCAGCATTCACTGCAACTCTGTCATGCTGTTTGTAAGGGGCTTTTGTTTGTGAATATGTTTTGACTAAATGTTTTTTGCAAGCATGCTGTTCTTCTTGACCTGCAGAAAAGTCAATCGAATGCCTCAGCAGTCTGTGAGACAGTCTTGTGATTACACCACATCCCATTTGTCTGCAGGGAAGAAGCTGCCCCCCCCCCCCCCCCCCCCACACTGCTTCTATGACCCTTAAATACATAAATTGGGATCTTACTTGTTTGAGACTGAGATAGAAGCCTGATGTATTTGGAGTAATTTCATTCCTCAGTGTTAAAGCTTCAAAGCAAAAAGCATGTGGGTTGTTTAAAGGTGCCATCAGAGGCCTTAGTTAAACTACTCTGACACTTCTGGAGGGACATTCTTCTCTCTGCGATGGGCGCCATGCTCACATTGAGGTGAGGACATGTCGCAGCAACAACAATGCAATGTGCATTCTGCGTGATGCTTTATGTGGCATTTCTTTCCTTCTCTTTATTGCAGCACGTTGTCTAAAAACACATTAGCTTGGTTCATTTCTTTTAATCACTGTACAAACATACTGATGATCGTATTATATTTTTCTCTTTGTGCTTTCTGCAGCCATTTAAAATCAGAGATGACAAAGTGTCGAGGGGAGCTGGTGTCTAAAGACTCGGAGCTGCGGTGTCTGAAGAGGGACGTCAGCGCCAACACTTCTCAGATCAGCCGCATGGACGAAAGCCTGCAGCACTTGAGGAGCCAGCTGGACGCCAAGAGTGACATGGGTATGTTTCAGCAGTGTGGGAGATTTTACTTTCTGTTATTTTTCTTACGTAACGACACCGCTCCGCTTTTTAAGTTGGTCAAACTAAACACATTTTTCCACTGGACAAAAAACCCGCGAACATCTGTCTTTTGTCTCCAGTGGGGAAAGTTACAGTCACCAATCATTTGCAGGACAAATGAACTTACACGCTAATTTATGCCCTTTTTCCAGTGCTATGCTATGATGACGCGGGTTGAAGTGAATATATAATAAATAAAATCAACAGGGATTTGGACAATTATTTAATTATTTTAACCTACTCAGGTTTGAGAGTTTGAAAGAGAGACTGAATAAGTAACGGATATAAAAAAGAAGTAACCACGGTCCTTTAACTAACCACGTTTGTGATGTTGAACATGACACAGCAACAAATAAAGGAGCAGAGAGGCCGACTCGTCTCCTGGCAAAGGGAAGGGAGTTTATCGCTTATTATAGCAGGTTTTCACAGGGTTAAAAATAAATGAATAAATACCTGCATATACGTGCTCATTTTGGTTTACTCGCTCCCAGTGATGGATCTGGAGGAGAAGCTCCATCTCTGTGAGGCCGACAGGCTCAACTGTGTCCAGCGGGTCCAGGTCCTGGAGGGACAGCTGCAGGCGGTGCGGGGAGAGTTGGCCGAGACTCTGGAGCAACTACGGGAACTCCAGGATGTTCTACAAAGAACCCAAACCACCGCAGAGGAGCGGCAAGCCTCGGTGGAGAAACTGACCATCCAACTTAGGTAAGGTTACGCCCTCGTGTGAAATATCCTTCTGCACACAGGAACAAGGGACGAGCCTCAGGTGGAGATGACGTCCGTGTGCTAAAGATCCTCTGCTGGATCGGGCTCATCTGTTTGAAACAATATCCACAGTGTACATGTTCCGTCACAGACACGCACACACATGGAGCCTGTTACTGTCCCTGTCCCCCTTCAAGTCTCACACTTTGAATGTATGTCCTGTGAATGTTGTGGCTAAATCTTTGTTCTCAGATAAAGTAATGATATGATATAATATGAAGTTCTGATTTGTTATATTGAAGTTATTTTCCTTATTATCCAAGGTGGAACTCGTGTGTTCTGTAATTTGCTGTGTTTGGTCTGCTCTAGTTTGTGATGTAATAGTTATTTAAGTTTTAAAACACCACTGAGGTCAGATATAAAAGTGTGTCCATCTGAATTACATACATTGTGTAACACTTCCTGTGTGCAGCTATTGTACATCAAGCACTCACTCATTTGTTAAAGAAAAGAAAGGCATGTTTCAAGTTATTAATCATTAGTCACTCCATCCGTCCCCGTTCAAGTCAATGCTTAGTCATGTTGTAAAGTCTTAAACCAAATCCAAATTACACACCGTTATATCTGACATTCAGTTACTCAGTGCTTTTATTATTATTATTATTATTATTATTATTATTATTATTATTATTATTATTATTATTATTATTATTATTATTATTATTATTATTATTATTATTATTATTATTATTATTATACAAATGTTAATTAGGTATCTGATAAACAATTTGTGTGTGGCTTCACAGTGAGACCCAGAGGGAGTTGGAGGAGAGAACTCACGAGGTCTTAGACATGGACACTGCACTGAAGGAGAGACAGGGGGAGCTCCAACAGAGAGCACAGCTGGTAACACACACACACACACACACACACACACACACACACACACGCAAACGGATTCTTCCGTGTATTTAATTTAATTTGCGGGACACGTTTTTCTGCCATCTTTGTTCATTCTTTTTCTTTTTTTGTGTTTTTCTTTCCTTCCCCGGCTGTCCGGCCCCATCCTCCTCAGCTGGGACATCTGGAAGTTGCCATCAGAGAGCACAAGCAGGAGATGGAGAGGAAGGTGGAGTCTTTGCAGCAGAGCCTGGAGGCCAGAGAGAGAGAGCTGAGAGACACACAGAGGGAGCTCACAGACAGAAACATGAAGGTCAGGAGCACACACTCTCAGCCCTAACAGACCAGGAGAGAGAAACTTTTCTAGTTTGACTTACTGAAAGTTAGAGAACTGCATGTGTAATCAGCAGTATTGATTGACAGCTAGCAGCAATCTGTAATAAATGATAATGATGTCAATGATGAAGTGTTATCTGTAATGTGTAATCTTTGGTTGACATCAAAAGTGCAGCCAGTGTGTGTGTGCTGCTATAAACTGAACGCTGAAGGGAACCACTGAGAAAACAATACAAACCTACAGGATAAAGTTCATTACACTCTTTTGTATCACAGTGTTTTGTGCTGCAAAATGATAAACTATAAAACCCCTTTTTTTAATTAAGGTTTAAAGTTTAAATAAATCAAAAGTCTTTATTGGGAAAGGCACTACATTTATATATATATATATATATATATATATATATATATATATATATATATATATATATATATATATATATATATATATATATAAAATTGTCTCATAGAAATCATTATCTGGTGTCATACAGTTTTGAAAAATTCTCTTTCAGAACCGGCACAGCAAGTAGTGAATTGATAAATGAATTGAGACACTGTGTGTGTTTGTTTATGGTGTCAGGAGTCCCAGGAGCACGATCAGCAGCTGCGTGTGTGTCAGCAAAAACTTCACACTTTACAGAAGAAACTTGAAGAAACTCAACGTCACTGTGAGGCTTTGACCAGAGAGTTAGACGCTGCCAAGCTGCAGACCAGAGACAAGGTTACGTTTATTATTATTAACTTTTATTTTTTGATGTTACGGGTAAAATAAAAGAAGGAATGACTTGTTGAGACGAACATTTTTGCTCCTGTAAATCTGTCATTTATCTGTGGTGTGTGTATGCGGCTTTGCAGGAGGTCCGGCTGCGCGGTGTGGAGGAGGAGCTGGCTCTGAAGGAGGAGAGCTGGCTGCAGTTGGAGGCCGGGCTGCAGTGCACGGTCACCTCTTTGGAGCAGGAGCTGGAGCTGGAGAGGGAGCAGCACAGCAAGGAGGTACAGCAGTTACTGAGGCTTCAACACTGTCATCATCCTGGCTGTAGTGCAGCTTTCAGATGTTCTGGCTCTTGGCTCAGTCTTAATGCCCAGTCACACATACACGTATCACAAATATACAGCAATCACAACTTACCCTTAATTTACACCAGCGTGGTGTACGTTGATATAAATGAAGGGTAAGTTGTGATCGTTTGAAGGACGCAGACGATACGCCGAACACGCCAGACAAACGGCCCTGTCACACAGCTCCGTATGGCAGAAACATGCCGGCGTTTATGAAAAGTCCAAATACGTCCAACTTTTCCACAGCGGTGTTGTAGCTGACGTATACATAACGTATACATAACAAATTATTATACGTATGTCAAACCTATTGAGAGCTTATCACTTACTTGTACAAAACGTATCAGAGCGTCTGGCGGAGCTGGAAAAGTGCCATTTGGTTCACGTCATGCTGATGCTGGAGAACAGAATGTACTCTTGTCGCAGCCTCTCGGCATCCTCTATGCTCTCTGATGCTGGGTTGACGTATTCATCAAGACGTGCTGTGAAGAAGTGAGGATGAGCTACTCACAGTGACCCTATATACAATATACAAACCCCAATAAGCTCCCAAAACGCTAGCTGAACGCTAGCTGTACTGTAGAAACACGTTTAATAAGTTACTGTTGTCAGGGATAAGCTTAACATAGGTTACAAATAGGTTATCCACTCGTTATCAATAAGTTGGCTGTAGGCTATTTTTGGTATACGTTTCCACCACACGGATATGTGTGACAGGGACTTTAGATTCAATGTATGATCTTTGTGATGAGCTTGTGATATCATCATCTGTAACATCATCATGCTATCGCAAGAAAGTGACGTCACTAGATCTAGACACTAGTTTCTCTCTATGGGATTCTTGGTTTTGACCTTTTTAGGTCATCACTGTTGTTCCCTTTTCGCGTCGGATTTCGCTTCTCTTTTTGTCTTTATAAACATTAACAAACACCGTGTGAGTTCCTTTTGTACTTCTCCTATAACCTTATCTCTCCCACACAGCTGATAACGTCTTAATTCCTCCTTATAGTTTTGATAGTACTATAAGTTTACTTCCTTGTTCTGCAGTAACCTTTGAGTTTACCTGATTACATCAAAAGGAGATGGATCCGTAGACCGTATCAAAGAAGTGGACTTAGCCTTCGGGTCTGAAAAGTGAAGCCAATGTGAAAGTGCCTCAGGGGCCATACACATTAAATCCATTGTTGTCAATGTGGATGCGTTCCCAAGCGTCTCTTTGTTGTCATTTTAAGACTATCTTATTCCACTGATATAATGATACTATATGAGCATTATAATTACACCCTTTTTCAAAGAGCAATGTACTACTAATGAATATTCAGAGATTCACATTGGATTGTAAAAAAGAATGAACATATCCTAAATACATTTAAACCAAAACAATAAATAAAATAGGCTCTGTTAACAGAAATGTGCAATGTCTGTGCGATGCTCACGTCTCATAATGGGAGAGAAAACCCTGCTGTTTGTTCTGGATACGTGATGTCCATATATTGCACGATAAGTCGGTAAAGTAATGATCATGACAGGCCTACTTCTCTCCCTAAAAAAATAAGATGGCGACGGCCAAAATGCCAAACCCGAGGATTTCAAAAAAGTAGTCCACAAACCAATAGGTGACATCAAGGTCACTACGTGCACTTCTTTTATAGTCTGTGTGTGGATCATATTCTAATCAGAGCAGCACATCGAGCTGCATATCAGCTCATAAAAACCAAACCTGTCTCCTCTGTCTGTTTCACCCCCCCCCCGCGCAGCTGGAGTCCCTGCAGCAGACTCGAGGCCAGCTCCTCAAAGTCTCCTCCCAGATCTCCTCCACCATGCTCTCCTCCCAGGAGCAGCTCGCCGCTAAACTTCAGCAGAGCCAGAACCAACTCGAGCAAGCCAGAACCCAGCTGGACCAAACTAAGAATGAGTTGGATCGTGCGCGCAACCAAGTCAGTCACCTCCAAACACAGAGAGACCAGACGCAGACGCAGCTCCTTCAGATTAAAACCCAACTGGATCAAAGCAGGATTGTGTATGAGCAGACCCGAGCCCAGAATAGTCTCCTCCATGCCCAGCTGGAGCAGCTCAGCGCCCAGTTAAATCAATCCAGAGTCCAGGCCGCCCAGCTCCAGACGCAGCTGCTGTCCTCCAAGAAGTCCATGGACAGCTCTAGCGAGTCCCTGCTCATCAAGGTACAGTTCTCTACATGTGTGAGTGGGATCAAAGTTGCATTATGGAAGTGTCTCGACATTTCTTTCCAATTTATATATATTTGTAAATAGTTCACACAGGTCCTTGAACTCATCCTTGAAAATGGAGCAAAATATTCATGGGTCATTGAAAGTGTTTCAATTTATATAGTTTGTGCAACAATAGAAAGTTAAAGTTCTTTAGATATTTCTATTTATTTAACGTGAGTAAATAGTCTCGTTCTCCTGTCTGCATGAGTGTCTCCCGCAGTTCGGTCATTTTTGTCACGCGCCACCTGCCTCTAGAAAGTGTGACCTCATTAACCTTGTTACGCGTCTCAAACTATGCTGTGTTGGGTCCTTGAATTGGACTTAATTGAAACTTAGTGTTTGTGTCTTCCTGCAGGAGTCTGAGGTGACCCGTCTCCAAGCCAGGATCTCCAGCCTGGAGCGAGCTGCTGCCCGCCAGCATCATCTGTACAGTCACACACTCTCCCTCCCTGCTCTGCACACATTCACACACTCCCCAGAGAGCTCCTCCTCTGCTCACTCCCCTTCTTCCTCCCCCCAGAAGCTTCAAACAACTCTCCTCTCTTCTCAACACGCTCACTCGCCTCGCCTCCTCTCCCCAACACACACACAAACTTGCTCATCACCCCCTGCTCACACATACCTTCCCCCCGCCTCAGCCCCTCATGTGTCTAACCAAACATGCGACTGGCTTAGCAGCAGTATCGACTCCTCCCTGGATCTTCCTCTGAGCCTGAAGGCCACACTGAGGGAGGCCTTGAGCATGCATCCGTGGGAGTCTTCCTCCCCCTCTGTCTCCTCCTTCCCGGGAACAGTGGACCAAAGCTGGCAGGGCCTCAGCGCCATGGAGGCCACAGCGACCTCTGACCTCTCCTTCAACCCCCTCACATACATGGTGGACAAGCAAGATGACAGAAACCTCAACATGGAAGCTACCTTGATGCCAGAGGGAGACGACGGGCAGACGAGCGAGTCCAGGAGGGAGTCTGTGTCCACTCTGGTGGCTGAGGAAGAAGAGGATATGAGTTCACTGACGGGGATGCTGAGGTTTGTTAATCAGACATTAGCCATGCAGGAGGACCCTTCGTTATGGAGCTCCACAGGGCTGTCACAGAGCGGACACAGACTCGCACTCCAGGTAACGACCCCACCTGTCTGATATATACAAAGATTAGTCCGTTAATCAATCAGTCGATCGACAGAAATGTAATTTGAAACTATTTTGGTAATTGTTTGTTTCAATGAACATCATGGTCCCATTTAGAGTGAAATAGCGTAATAGCGTATGCTTTAGGGCGGGGCTACCTTGTGATTGACAGGTCACTACCACAGTGTTGTCCGTGTTTTCGTCTAAGAACTTTAACCCTTTCACAGTGTTTTCAGTTCATGAAAGTTAATTAGAATGTTTTTTTGCCTAAAAATGTCTTGTTCAGCGTTCGGTTGTACTGGAACTACGGCCAAAAAACAAAGATTAAGACGCCCATAACGCCAAACTCAAGACTTCAAACCAGTGGGTGACGTCACGGTGGCTAATGCCTATGCAGTGACAGACTTGCAGTGTCGAGCCTGGCTGTGGTGAAGGAGAGCAGGCCGGGGCAAAACACAGAGAGCAGAGAAGAACGGATCGGATTTTAATCCGCTTTATTTTAGCGGATTAAAATCGGCCCTGATCGGCCCTGGTACTGTCCTTAAGATTGGCTCTGTACATCCTCCATTTATGTCATTATCAGTTGAATTGAATGTAATTAAACAATATTTTCAGTATTCTCTCTAAAACAATACATATTCATGAGTAAATAAGCAACAATCAAAGTTCAACATAGAAATAAACATACTGAGTTATTATTTATTTAGAGTTTAACACTGAAACTCTAATCTGTCTCCACATTTTCATTAAAGAAATACAGACAGAATTTAATGACGCATCACATAATGACTTTAGTTTAGCTCCACCCGGTTCAAACCAGTGTCGAACTAACTTTAAAATCTTGTGTCCATCACTCATAGCAATGAGCTGTTCTTTAATGTGTACATCAGTATGGTGATGTTTGCAGCTTCGTGTCACTGACGCACGTTTCCGTTTCCCTTTTTAGAGGGACGTCAAGGAGATGTGAAGCTGTGTTGCCAAGGAGACGTCAGAGAGGACAGCTGTTTGCGCTGGTGTCCTCCTCGTGTCCGTGTAATGGACATCTCGTGGTGTGTTATCGAAATCAAGCTGTCAGGGAAAAGATAAATGTTGAGTCTAGAGGACCTCTACGTTCCAGTCTGTGAATGATCTTCTTTCATACAGTATAAATGTAGCATCTTTTTTTCTTACCGATATTTATATATTTTTTACACAATTTGAAATAAGATGGTGAATAAAAGTATTTGTATTTGTCTACCACTGTGAATTCTTCATGTGAACCGTGCGTCCTCTCACATCTGTTTGGATGTTCCCATGCTGCTGCTGACTGTGGGCTCGTGTTGGCAGAACAAGGGGCAGAAGAACTTGAGTCTCAGGAGTCCTGCTGAGTGTACGGCATCACTATCATGAGGTTTACATAACCACAGCATCACGCATGTTTGGCCTCTGGACAGTTTTAGGATGCATGTTTGTTTTTTTCACATTGATTATAACGTAATAATTTTGTTACAGATCTGAGCTTGATAAAATAGTCAGCAGATGTACAATACTGTTAGTAAAAGAAAAAATCTAGGACAAAACGAGATGTGTGGGGGTTACAATGATGGTGGCAGTCCCAATAAAAACTGCCCAGGATCTTAACTGATAATACACGTCATGATTGCACTCAACTCCTTCGGTATACTGTACATGACAACGACTTAGCCATTTCAAAATAGTCCCAAAAAACAATGCATTTAAGTTCCAGCTGCGACTTTACACTGAGTGCACAGAGGGGATCTGTGTTGTGTGTGGAGTATCCGATATTGCATATCACAGAAGAAGGTCGTGTAGGCTCAGATACATTCTTCCCACCTGTCCTTTTCCCGCCGCTCCACTACTTTATCTATATTTTGTTCATTATAGCTCATGAAGTTGTCATAAAAATATGACATATTTTCTTCTCATGTGGATCATTTATTCCTCAATAAGAACCCCAACCAGGTTCTAGTCCAGAGGTAACTTAGTGTCTGTATTGATAAAGTGGCGAGCCTGAAGATAAGCAAAGAAATCTTCCTGTTGAACACAAAATGTAAGTTTGACCATTTCTAAAGGTCCTGTCACACATATCCGTATGACAGAAACGTATGCCGGTGCATACGAAATATCGGCAATACGTTGATATAAATGAAGGGTAAGTTGTGATCGTTTAAAGGACGCAGACGGTACGCCCAACACGCCAGACATACGGCCCTGTCACACAGTTCCGTATGGCAGAAACATGACGTATATGAAAAGTAGCTCGAAATGTGTCAGAGTCCAAATACGTCCAACTTTTCCACAGCGGTGTTGTAGCTGACGTATACATAACGAATACATAACTAATTATTATACGTATGTCAAACCTATTGATAGCGTATCACTTACTTATTTAAAACGTATCAGAGCTGGAAAAGTGCCATCTGGTTCACGTCATGCTGATGCTGGAGAACGGCTAACATGCTGAACGCTAGCTGTACTGTAGAAACACGTTTAATAAGTTACTCCGTCGTCAGGCATCATCTTAACATAGGGTAGGAATAGGTTATCCACTCGTTATCAATAAATAGGCTGTAGGATTCACCGTCAGCCGACGTAGCCTATATCTAATGTTCCTCTAACGTAGTCACGTAGGTATTCACGTAGGTATTTCTGTACTATATTTACGTAGGTAAGGATATGTGTGACAGGGCCTTAAGGACACAAAAACATTATCATCAAACAAATCTGTCACCCTGATAGGATGAGTTTTATTCCTTCAGGCTCTTTTTACTCCTCGGATGAAGTGCTAGTTAAATCTATATGTATGAGTCAAAGCTTTATAGATTTAAGGACGTAAACCTGTTTTATTTAAAATGCTGCTCACTACAGTATGTGGAACACTTTCACACTGCTAATTGTGATTGTGAACAACCATGTGTGTCAGCACATGGACGATTGTCTTCCACACTGAAGGATTACCCAGGGGCCCAGGGCTCCGTGTTCAAGGACCTTCACCAACATTTCTCTTTTGAAAGTCAAAGTCCTCAGTCAAAAGCAGGGCTGTTCCAATCATCATCATCATCATCATCATCATCATCATCATTACAACCAGTTTAGATGTGATACGTTTTTAGTAAAATGGTCAAATTAATTTGTTGCCATAATTGCAAATATGGAAGTGATCTGTGTGCTTATACATTTATACAGGTATCTGGAGCACCTACCAACCCACAAACTGAAATTAGAAAACCCAGTCAGTTCTTTGGTGGTCTGCTTCGCTCAGAAAACATGTGATTCTACAAGACATTCAGGTTTAGTCTCCCTCCTGTGTCACATGCAGGAATATTAAAATATCCCGCCCTCACATGAGTCTCTCCCCCCGCGGCTTGAGAACTACTTTTACAAAGGTGCGGCACATTTTTCTCACAAGCCGACCGGAGCAGACATCTTCTGGAGGAGAGTTTACAGACGTTTCAGATGGAGGGAGAATACAGATTTATTCAGAGAGACAGTATGAGAGAACATGTTCTAGTAGAAACCCAAAATATAACCATGAACCTGAAGATGAGCGTGATAATTCTCCTTTTAAATGAAATTGGATTATATGGGACTTTCCATTTACCCCTTTGAAACATTTCGATTATTGAATGATTTTAAAGTAATATCACATTAAAACTATTTTCTCATGTTTGAATAATAAGTAATGCAATAGACTAAGAGGCTCGTTTTTAACGTGCACTGCATAGTGAGGTATAATGTGCTGGTAGGTGGAGCTTTCTCTCCAGCCTTGCTGCTAAATTGTAGGTTTGGGGGCTTTTATGTATCTGCACAGAGACCCCTGGTCTCATACTCAGTCCATGTCCTCTCAAGGTTACAACATTACTTAGATCACACATCACAAGAGCAAAATAAGGTAGCATGTCTTAATGTATTATAAACATACTTATAATGCATTATAATCTGCTTATAGCACTGTATAATTATAGTTTCAAGCAATCATACATATTTATAATGCACATTATAAAGCATTTTATAATGAATTATATGGATAGCTATCATATTTTTTTCATAATTGCTGGTCACTTTCTGACATTTTAGATCTAATGATATATTTCACTTTACTTAGAGCAAACAATGAGCACTTATAGTGACTTATATATTATATATTATAACAGTGATTATAATGCATTATAAACATATTATAATGTGATGCAACAGTGGGAGTTATTGTTAAAAAGCATTATAAATATATATGAATGCTTATAACCATAATTATTTAAAGCTATCAGCAGGTTTTAATACATTATAAATATGTTTATAATAATAGACAATGCTACTCAAAATAACTTCATTACTTATTATTACTAATTCCCATGAGCAGTGCCGCCCTGAGCTTTAATCCTGCTGCAGGTCGTATACACAGTTCTGTCTGCAGCTCTGAATGCTGCGACAGTGAGTGATTTCGTGCCTTCATGAGGGGGCTGTTCATATGTACATTGCCTCACCACAGGCCTCTATATATGGAGGGTTTGTCCTCGAGTGTGTTGCGTGCGATACAAGGTTTATGGGTTTGTGTGTGTGTGTGTGTGTGTGTGTGTGTGTGTGTGTGTGTGTGTGTGTGTGTGTGTGTGTTTGTGTGTGTCTGTTGCCACTGGAGACAAAGAATGTAATATTTTGTGTCACCAAACCAACCTGCCTGTTCTGCACGCTCATGTAGCGGATGTGGGGATTATGCATTAACCCCCCCCCCCCCCCCGAGCTGCTTTGACTGCTCATTGGTTAGATTGTTTTTTATTTAGATGTAGTTTATAGAGTTGTTCTCTTTCTGCTCTACTTCTCTTTTGCTGAGTTTTTGTATCTCAGCTTTCTGACGATGTGGTTAGCTCAGTGGTGTGTTGCGTGCCATGTAGCTGTGCTCTAGTTCCTCCATGGAACTTCCTAAGTACAATATGTCTCCCCCACCAGTTTGAATATATCGAAATGTTTTCACTGAAAGTCTATGGATGGTAAACGGACTTACATTTATATATTCCCTTTCTAGTCTTCCGACCGCTCAAAGCACTTTTACACTACATACAAATATTTACATATTCACGCACACATTCATACACCTCATCATCTAATCTCATGCTCATATACACACTCGTACAACAATTGGAGGTTCAGTATTTTGCCCAAGGACACTAGTGGATGAGCCGCTAAACCTCGTGAGCCATAGCTGCCCTGGTGTGTAGTGATGTCTGCTGCGGCCGGACGACACGATGAGAGCGGAGAGAGTGAACCAGTGAAGTTTGGGCCGCACAGCTAAACAATGAGCTGCTCTGTAAAGTTGAGGAGCTGCAGATTCAGCTGATTATTCTCTGTAGGTTCATCACCTAGAATGACTTCTTTAACATTCACTTTGTTCACACACACCAGAGCTGTGGGGGACGGGCTGTCTGGCGCACAAGTTAACCACAGCTGACAATGCATGGGTTAGAGCGTTTATCAGGTATATTACAATGTACAATAAAGTAATAATGGCACGATTAAAGCAACAAGATCCTTGTTTGCTCATGGTCGCATCCGGATGTCGGCTCTGTTGGTTGTGCTGCGTCGCTGAGGTTCAGATATGAGAGTTTCATTGTGTTTATTCTGTGGCTGTGTGCTCACCAGCTACACTCTAACTCTTTATACTTCATTGCAGTAAGATGAGGCTCCACAGTCCAAAGAAGAAGCAGAAATACACAATCTTTCAAACTCTCATTCAATGGAGTTTCCATGGACCTGATGGATTTGGAGGCTGTGCAGTTTGAGTCAGCACGATGTAAAAACAACCTTCAGTGGTTGACGTTGATGAAAGGTCACGTTATCTCCTCCCACAGCACTCCACAATCACCAGGGTGCAGCTCCCCGGTTTGACCTTTCCCTCATTAAACTGAACCTTTATACACAAAGGGTGGGAGTGGGTATCCTAGTTAGCTCACGACAACCCAAAGTCAGAGACATTTGCCAACACACTCCCCCATCACAGGTCCTGCTCAGTGTCATGTGGGACTCTGTTGACCCTCCGTGTCCAAACCAGGTCTCACGTCTTCACGGCGGACGCTTTCTGTAACAAGTGGTAAGATAACATTGAGGGTTGTAATAGCAATTTAAATGTCTACTGTTTTAATTATATAAGTTTCCTATGTTAAACAAGCCAACTGCCATTTGATGCTAACATAGGAGTGCCGGTCAGATCAAACCAAGCCAACTGCCATTTGTTGCTAACATAGGAGTGCCGGTCAGATCAAACCAGGGCCAACTGCATCCTGATGCGACTTAACTAACAAAAGACAGAACACAGCCATATGTTTTAGCACTGCTTAAACAACAAAAGACAGGACACAGCCAAATCCTGATCAAACTAATTAACTCACTGAGACAGAATAGTGAGGGTATCACCCAATATTCTGTTTTACATAACTATTACCTCACAAGCATCAAAGGGCAGTTTTGGCTCGGCCCCCCTGTGGTTTTTTTCATCACCTCGCCTCCAAACCAAATTGTATAAAATGCCTGTGTGTTTTCTTCTAACTCGTGCCCTTCCATAGATTACTCTGTATTCTGTGAAACTGGTGCCTATTTGTGGCCGCAAATAAATGCACAAAGACAACTCTGTCTCTATCACCATTTATTTGATTTTATATACATCTCTCCAGAGTAAAGCAGGAAAACTTCCACAACAACTTGGTGTCAGAAGTGGGATCATCGCAAGTTTCGTCTGGAACAGCAGGACGCTGGTGGTCGCGCCAGAATTCTTGAAATTCTCCTCTACCTCGACATCAAAATTAAGGGAAGAGAGGATCAGCGCCTGACTGGAACTGACCTAACTACGCATGATCCAACGAACTCAAATTCCTCCATAAACTCGGTGAGATGTTATATTTCCATTTAAAAAAAAACAAAAACCTAAAGTAAGCAAACCTCATGACATTTTGTGAAAGACTATAAAGAGAAGTAAGGAGTTTAGGATCTCCCGAGAAGTAAGGAGTTTAGGATCTCCCGAGAAGTAAGGAGTTTAGAATCTCCTGAGAAGTAAGGAGTTTTAGAGTCTCCTGAGGGTAGGAAGACCGAATCTTCTGAGGTAGGGAGTTTTAGAATCTCCTGAGAGTTTAGTATGGGTGCTAAACAGGGTAGGGAGCTAGAAGCTCCTGAGGGTCCGATCGTTAATGTCATGAGAAAGAAATATGGTGAAGAGAGTTTGTCAAATTTATCAATTTGGACGGAAATGTTCGGATTTCCAAAGGGTGGTTCTTTAAGCAAATTAAAAATAAAGGACCTAAAAGAGAAATTGCAAGAAGGAGAAGATGGTATTAGAAAGAAAAAGAAAATTAAAGTTAAAGATTTAGAAATGATAGAATGTCACAGAAAGTGTTTGAAGTACTGGGAAGATGAAGCCGAGTGTAGGGAAAGACGGCATTTAGCTGCTGCTTTAAAGAAAATAAATGTAGAAGATAAGAAAGAGAAGAAAGACGAAAAAAGTCCGATGTTTGATCATATGTCCCACCCCACCCCTGCGCTTCCACCACCATATGTCCCTCTCAATCCCAACCCGCATAACCCATTTAACACACACACTGTCACGGCTTCTTTGTATCCCTGTGTAAAAGGCCGGCGTGATTCCCTCTTGGATGGCTGTCCGTTCCCACCTCTCCCAACTGTGCTATCTGCACCAACTACTCCTCCACCAGGACCACAACCACAGGCTGCCGCTACACCACAAGAAGCGGAAGGGGGACATCGTATCCTGCCGCTACCAGTGAACAGTAACGACAGAAAGATCACCATCCTAAGCGAAGCCTTGGCCCGAATAAACCTCACCGACGAAGAAGAGCTCCGTAAAAAATTCAGAGCAGAGGCCGACGAAGAGCATGAAAAATACAAATACTATCTTCGATCCCAGAGTAAAGATCTACACAACCAAACAACCATGAATCTCCCCATGATCGAAGTACAGGGACACCTAGGTGCCGCTCTTGTTTTCCGCCCATGGACCGTGGAAGAAATGAAGTCTGTAATCAAAGATCACCTCCCTAACATTGAAGAAAGCGGTGAGAAATTTGCTGTTGAACTTTTAATATTCTGTCAGACATTTATGCCCACTATGGCTGAATTACGAAAATTACTAATTCTACGCTGTGGGGCTACCAACGCCTCCAAATGGCATAACGAGGTGGCCGGTGATAGCCGCATGGCTAACCCTACATGGACGGACGCAGACAACAACAACTACACCATCGCTGTTACGGCCCTCTGTGAAAAAATTCGCACCTCCTTTCCTACCAAAGTCAACATGACAAAGATCTCTGCATGCAGCCAAGATGTCACAGAATCGGTTGTCGATTTCCTCCATCGCCTGGAGAAGGTGTTTAACGAAAACAGCGGCATCAACCGCCCCGACCCAAATAACATGGGTGCTACTCCAGGAGCATGGGAAACCCATCTCATCAACACCCTCCTCCGGGGCCTACGCCCAGACATTAGTGCCTCTGTTGTTGAAACATGTGTTGGCGTGTATGAAGGAGCCAGACTCGACGAAGTTCGCCGCCATGCCATTCACGCTGAAAAACGTCTCACAGCAGCTAAAGAACACTCTGAAAAACAAAGAAAAGACACTAAAGATAAAGCTCAACTCTGCATGCTCTCCACTCTAACAGCCTGGTCTCACAAGGACTCACAAGGAGCCCGTGGACGAGGTTTCCAACGGGGCAGAGGAGGATTTCGAGGCAGAGGACGAGGACGTGGAGGGCCTCCACAGAATAACGGTACCTGTTTCATCTGCAACAAACAAGATCACTGGGTCAAAGATTGTCCAGAAAGACGCAACCGACAACAGGGACGCGAACAACAGGAATTCAGTCAGGACTACACAGCTGGAAACTGACGTCAAACAGACATTGGAGAGGTCGGTGAACACAGCCTGACAGGAGAGGAACATGCGCCGCCCGAAGCTACAGAACAGGGAAGTGAAACACACACATACACACAAATTGTCAATGCTATTGAACAGCTGCAGGGAGAAGTTATGAAACCAGTGGGCACATATGTAAAATACAATGCTAAGAATTCGTATGAAAAGTTCCCCACTCTGTCTTTGGACATCTTAGGTAAAAAGATTGTATTTTTGGTTGATTCAGGTGCCACTCACTCTGTTGTTAAAATTAGTGATCTGCCTGACTGCAAGTTGAGTGGCAGATACATCCATTCTATTGGAGCTGCGGGTGTTACTGTTAAAGAAAGATTCTCCATGCCAGTAAAATGCACAGATATAGGTGATAACAGCCACCCTTTTCCCTCATCTGTTAAACACAGTTTTCTATTATCATCAGTCTGTCCCATAAATTTGATGGGAAGAGATTTGATATTACAGTTTGGTCTCAACCTCATCTCCACCGATGAAGGTTTAGAAGTCAGACGTTCATCTCCCATAATGCTCAACACTGCATTATGGCAACCTGATACATCATTTGTGTATCTTTGGCTCCTAAATTTTCCTGTATCAGAAAAACTGATACATTTGACTCATCAGCGGGTTCTTTCCAATGCTATATTCATGCCTAATGATCATTTGCATTGTACTGTTCATGTGGCTGAAGGAGGTGCATCTCAATGTTTTCAGCAAGATTTTCTTGTGGATGACATTAATGATGAGATAATGTTGAAGACTATGTATTGGAGCTCGCTGCGCAGCGCTATTTCTGTTACTCTCACACCCCGCCAATCAGCGTTGTATCAAGTGTCAGGGGCGGTGCCACATGTCTCTCTAGCAAAAGCTCCGGCAGACAAATGGCAAGATTTGGGTCCTCTTGTTAAAGATTGGGAGTCAGCTGATGACTGGCAACCCACACACACATCATTTATTATGTACTCTCCCTCTAAAGACGTCTATAAAAATGACATCCACTGTACAGCACACACACTCCGCTCTGTAATATGCATCGACTCTGAAGACACTCCAGGAGTGCCTCCTACACAAGGTACATACTTTGCACATGTTTCTGATCTCCCACTGGCTTTGTCAGATGTTCCAAGAACATTATGGGCAGCTCACAAATATGATGTAGGTTTAATTCGCTCCGCTGATCCTGTGATTATCACTCCCAAATCATCGTATCGCCCAAATCGACCTCAGTATCCACTTAAACGCGACGCTATTGACGGCATTAGGCCTGTATTCACTTCTCTGTTACAGCAAGGCATTATTATTCCATGCAAAGACTCTCCAGTGCGAACACCTGTGTTTCCTGTGAAAAAGATTCGAGACAAACCACCTGATGAATGGAGATTTGTACAGGATTTACGTGCTGTAAACGAAGCCGTACATGCACGCGCTCCGCTCGTGCCCAACCCGTACATCATTCTCCCTCAGGTTCCCGCTTCCGCAATTTACTTCACTGTTGTTGACCTCTCCAATGCTTTTTTCAGTGTCCCTGTTCATAAGGACAGCCAATTTTGGTTTGCATTTGAGTTTGATGGAAAGCCCTACACATTCACACGTCTGTGTCAAGGGTATTGTGAATCACCCACAGTCTATAATATGGCATTATGTTCTAGTCTGTCTTCTTTACAGATGTCTAAGGGAACGGCCCTTATTCAATATGTTGATGACATTATGATCTGCTCACCAACCAAAGCCCAATGTCAAACTGATACTATTGCCCTGCTAAAACATTTGGCTGCTGAGGGTCATAAAGCTAGCCTGTCTAAACTTCAGTATGTACAGAAGTCTGTCACTTTTCTGGGCCACATCATTTCAGGGGATGGTAAAGCTCTCTCTGGAAAGCGTATTGCATCATTAGCTGCATTACCAAAACCTGTCACTAAGAGACAGATGATGTCATTTTTGGGTATGTGTTCATACTGCAGATCATTCATCCCTAACTATTCTCCGCTTGAACAACCACTCAGACAGATCACTCACGTGTCTGGGTTAAAACCTGCCGATCGGTTACAATGGACACCTGAGGCTAATGCTGCATTTTTAAACATGAAGCTAGCCCTTCAATCCCCTCCTACGCTGGGGCTGCCTGATCCTACTAAACCTTTCACCCAAGCGGTTGATGAACGTAATGGCTGTATGATTTCGGTGTTGTTGCAGGATCATGGGGGAAAACAGAGGCCTGTTGCCTATTTCTCCTCCAAATTAGACGCTGTGGCTGCAGGTCTCCCTAAATGTCTTCGTGCTGTAGCTGCTGCTGAGAAAGCACTCACTTCCTCACGTGACATTGTCGGCTATGCTCCATTGACTCTTTTGGTGCCTCATGCTGTGTCTCTCATCCTGTGTGAACAAAGAACTTCACACCTATCTGCTGCTCGCTATTTAAGATATCACACATGCCTGTTGGACATGCCAAATGTTGTAGTCAAACGTTGTACTACTCTCAACCCTGCATCTCTTATGCCCCTACCTGATGACGGTGACGAACACGACTGTGTTGCCGAATTACTCATTGTGTGCACACCACGACCTGACCTTAAAGACATACCTTTGACTAATCCTGATCTCGTTCTGTATGTTGATGGGTCCGCATCTCGTGACCCAGATGGTTCTAATCGTGTTGGTTTCTCTGTTGTTTCAGACTCTGCTGTACTCTGTTCTGGCCCTCTCCCATGTCACCTCTCAGCACAGGCAGCTGAGCTTGTGGCCCTAACTGAAGCATGCTCTCTAGCAAAAGGGAAATCCGTAAATATTTACACAGATTCTAGATATGCTTTTGGGGTTGTCCATGATTTTGGCGCTATTTGGAAGTGTAGATCTTTCCTAAAATCTGACGGTAAACATGTCCTCAACCACGTGTTGGTGTCTAATCTGTTAGAAGCCATTCTACTCCCCTCTCAGATCTCTGTTTGTAAATGCACAGCTCACACCAGCAACACTGACCCTGTATCTCGGGGTAATGCATCTGCTGACTCTGCAGCAAAGGCTGCAGCGCGCTCCCCTGCTAAGACCACTTACACATGTCCCTCCATTCCAGTTCCCTCCTACATTGATAACATGTCCTCCCTCACAGCTATGCAAACACTGGCCCCACAAGCTGAACGCTCCTCCTGGATCTCGACTGGAGCTCGTTTTGACCCCTCGGTTAAAATATGGATTGGTCCTAACTCCAATCCCTGTTTACCGCGCCATTTCTTTCCCCACTTTGCTAAATTGACACATGGGTTAGACCATGTGTCAAAAGGGGGGATGGTAAGTGCAATTAATACACACTGGTACACAAGGGGTTTCACAGTTGTGGCTCAAAAACATTGTGAAGCATGTTTAATTTGCATAACCCAAAATTCTGGTAAACCTGTGAAAGTTCAAGGGGCAGGGGCACACCCACTCCCCGGTGGTCCATTTGAGCATATCATGCTTGATTTTATAGAACTCTCTCCATCAGAAGGAAAGAAACACTGCCTAGTTGTAGTAGATATGTGGTCAAAATGGGTTGAAGCATTTCCTGTAAAAGCACAAACAGCAGGGGCAGTAGCAAAAATACTACTAAGAGAGATTATCCCAAGATGGGGTCTGCCAAAGAAACTATCAAGCGATAACGGCTCACATTTTGCAAACGAAGCAATAGCCCAAATCAGTGAATACCTTGGCATGGACATTAGGAAACATTGCTCATATCACCCTCAAAGTGGAGGCGCTGTAGAAAGAGAAAATGGCACAATAAAAAATAAACTAGCCAAATGTTGCGCTGACACAAAGATGTCCTGGACACAAGCTCTGCCAATAGTGTTGATGTACATGAGAATGAGAAAAAGAACAAGAAGTCAGCTGAGCCCATTTGAGATATTGTTTGGTGCTCCTCCTCAGATTGGATTGACGGCGCCAGGGATGCCACTCCCCTCCACGACTCTGTGTGAGGATGCTATGTTGAGCTATTGTATTAACCTCTCATCCAATTTAGCAGATATCCGCCGCCAGGTTGTAGCAGCCCTACCAACACCTGCAGACGGACCCCTGCACAGCCTCCAGCCCGGAGACACGGTGCTGATCAAGGACTTCCGCAGAAAGAGCTGGAAAACCAGTCGTTGGCAGGGTCCATACCTCATCCTCCTCAGTCACCCAGACGGCAATAAAGGTTGCAGAAAGAGCTACTTGGGTCCATGCAAGCCACTGCAAAGCTGTAACAACGCATCAGGAAAAGAACAAAGAAACAGACGACGACAAGTAGTGTGCCAAACTACCACCAGCACCACACCACACACATACACCACACCATACTTAGCTACTGTTTTATATATATATATATATATATATATATATATATATATATATATATATATATATTTTCTTTCTGGGCAAATTGTGTTTTTCTCATTTGTTTAGGCATTGTTTGGGGTTTTGGCTACAGTAGTATTGGGAGAAAATTCCCTAGAGCAAAATGATCACCCTTACCAAAATTCAAGAAAAAGGTAGCCATGTTTGGAGGTTTTGTCTAAAGAAAAAAAAGAACAACAGTCTATTGTATAATCAGCGTCGCAACGTTATTGGTCCTCACATTTCTCGTCCTAGGATCACGACTAGTTCATCCGTCTAAAGAAGAAGATATCATGTCCCCAATAACTTTGCCCCATCCAAGTTTTTCGTCGGAGAGATACCAGACCATTTATGTAAAATAATCCTCAATTCCACCTGCGGCGAAAAAGAGTATAACAAATCAACCTGTGTAGAGCCAAATATTCCAAACAGAATTAACCTATCAAAATTGTCCTCCAATCTATCTAGGAATGTCTATTGGCCAAGTGATTCTGGAGCAGGAAGCTTACAGGCCTATGTGTGGCTCTGCGGTGATTCCCTGTACCAAGTCCTGTCCCCCGTCTGGACAGGAACCTGTGCTATGGTTGATTTAACTCCAGCCATCACCATTCTAGATACCCTGATGTATACTACCCATCACTACCCTGAGTTCAGACACCCCAGTCACCATGCTCAGAAAAGAGAGGTGATTAGCCCAGGGGCAAAGTTCGTAAGTGGAATTTTCCCATGGTGGGGTGCAGTCAACAATGCTCACAACATAGACAAACTCCATGCCTCGGTAGAAAATCTGACCGCTATCGTGATCTCTGGTTTCACGGCTCTAACCCCTTACATGGCAGCCTCCAGAAACATGTTGCTGCAGCACCAACTCGCCCTTGACCTCGTGTTTGCCTCCAAGGGAGGTCTGTGCCACGTTATAGGTGATTCATGCTGTACCTACATACCCGATGCATCCCAAAACATGTCTGCAACCATATCTCATCTCAACGCCCTTTTAGCTGACATGAAAGCCGAGGACGTCCCCATTAGCTCTGGCTGGGACTGGTGGTCCTGGCTCACTGGGGGCGAATGGGAAGCATGGGCAGCCGGGATATTGACGCCATTACACATCATTGCTGCCCTACTAATCACATGCTGCTGTTGTGTTGTTCCTTTAATCAGAAAACTAGTATCTAACATGATTTCCACAGCATTCGTACAGTACACTTCACTCCCAGACAAGGACCAAAAACAACATGAAGATTGTAAATTTCTGTGCACAGATTCTGAATGTTCAGACACCGAAGTAAAATTTTGTTCATACCTCTCACTAACGCTTATCTACCTCATGGCTCTGTAAATATAAAACCCAGCTAGATTTCCATGACATATTTATGATGTACTTACTTAAAGACTGCAAGGTGCCAGTATGTATTGATGTCCTATGTTACCTATCTATCATTTTATTGAGATTCTTGATGATCAAATATGATCAAAAGAGAGGAATGTAATAGCAATTTAAATGTCTACTGTTTTAATTATATAAGTTTCCTATGTTAAACAAGCCAACTGCCATTTGATGCTAACATAGGAGTGCCGGTCAGATCAAACCAAGCCAACTGCCATTTGTTGCTAACATAGGAGTGCCGGTCAGATCAAACCAGGGCCAACTGCATCCTGATGCGACTTAACTAACAAAAGACAGAACACAGCCATATGTTTTAGCACTGCTTAAACAACAAAAGACAGGACACAGCCAAATCCTGATCAAACTAATTAACTCACTGAGACAGAATAGTGAGGGTATCACCCAATATTCTGTTTTACATAACTATTACCTCACAAGCATCAAAGGGCAGTTTTGGCTCGGCCCCCCTGTGGTTTTTTTCATCACCTCGCCTCCAAACCAAATTGTATAAAATGCCTGTGTGTTTTCTTCTAACTCGTGCCCTTCCATAGATTACTCTGTATTCTGTGAAACTGGTACCTATTTGTGGCCGCAAATAAATGCACAAAGACAACTCTGTCTCTATCACCATTTATTTGATTTTATATACATCTCTCCAGAGTAAAGCAGGAAAACTTCCACAACAGGGTGGACAAACCTGCTGGAGCCGCATTTCTGTCTGACAGCCGGCTGACTGACACATCACTGAACATGTGTTTCCTTCATGCATCATTTTTTCAATTGAAACAATTTGAGAAAATGTCTTAAGAGTTATAAGAATTCATAAACAGGATTAAGCTACAAATCTGACCAGATATATGACGCCATCTTTTGTTGCTTTTGGTACTCTGACACATTTGGGTTACCTAAAACGTTATTGAGGTTATTTGACTCAATACTTGAAAGCTGTTATATGTCATTTGCTGCTCCAACATCAACAAGTCATTTCTTATATTCATTCCTATAACAAAATAGTTCCACATTTTGGGAAATACACTTATTTGCTTTCTTGGTATCCATCTTTTCATCAAAATGTTCGGACGAAAGTCAGCATGCGTATTTCCCACGATGTTGTAGATGCATACAACACACCGGGCAGTAGCACAAACACTAGCAAAGTGTTTGGTCGTTTAAGTTTAGCAGGGCAGCCGGAATCACTGGAAACATAGGGAAACATTTCTGCTTCAACTCGCTTCACCTCTCACAGCGTAAGCCTCTGACTATAAGAGTGTAATCCGTTTCGGGTTGGTTGCATTGTCAGCGAGGATGTGCATGAGTCAGCTGTCAGTGTGTGGCACAATGGGGCTCCAGCAGCTGAGCCACTCGGCCAACATGTCACATCCTGTTTGATGATAAGACTCGCCGACCCCCAGGCTGGCACCGTGCACAGATAAATGAGTCCAGAGTGAGGGTCTAGTTTACAGTAAACTATTAACATTAAAGAAATGAAGGTATTTACATGCAGAAGTGGATGAAGACTCAACAATGAGCATGGAGAATCTTTCCCAGGCGATAGAAACCAGAAAGACAGATGTTCCTCTTTTTACTCATCCATTCAGCTCCTTTCATCTTATTGAAGTATTTTGGTTACTATGACATACACGCACATCCACACAACCATCAGACAAATGAGGAAATGTCACATGTTGTGGGTTGTGATGTGTGATGGCCTGATGAGCAGCTGTTGGACTCTTCTATATATGAATTAAGCGTGGGATCTGTTTGTATCATAGACAAGCTGACACGGCAGACGGCAGGTTTCTAAGTTGTTTGACTTAAAACTGCCCTGACTGTACCGGCATGTACCGCTATTATCACCGCACCAAAACAGTGGGCCAAGCTGTCAAATAGACATCTTGAATTCAAGTAAAGTGTGATCTGAAGTTGTGAAACATCTGTGAACAAAACGGAACCTGTTTAGTTGGAACATTCACTTGTGCAAGAACATTTCGTAACATTCTGACCGGATTATCCAAAGAGGGTTAAAACGTTGTCACTGATACACTTTTGTGGCATGGAGTACATTTCATTACCTGATGTGGAATTAAAGGAACACTCCAACAACAAAAATGACCACTTCTATATCAATCCTTCACCCCGTTTTAAATCGAATTATTGATGAAAACTTGGATTTTCTCACAAGCCTCCTGGGTGAACTAAGAATCCAAAAACTGAGAAAGGTCTTGATGAATGGAAGTAAATGAGGCCGCGTTCAACAACAGCACAACTACATCCAAACATCCGTTGACAACCTCTCACACACCTCTGCAGTATAACCACATGTGCTCACTACTTCAAAAAAGGACCAATACACAAGAATTTGTATTGGTGTTTGGTGCATACAATAAACATGTTAAGAGGAAATAGAAATACAGGCAAAGTACTACAGCAGTCAAGAAACATAAATATACAATAGAAAAATTACAATAAAACATTTAAAAGATACTATAAAAATATTATAACGCATATGTACAATATAGTTGTATTTTGGAATCAGAGAGCTGCGCAGTTTATTTTACTATGACTTTATCTTACTATTTATATACTTCTGCGTAAACACACACACACACACACACGCACGCACGCACACACACACACAGGATGTGTACACACTGTCCTCATTCTCATGTGCGCAACATTCTATAAACGGTCATGTTTCACCTCTGAGGAGAGGAATCAGAAATAAAAACAGAGAGTGAGATAAAGAGTGATAAAAGCTCAGAGGGAGAGGAGGAGCACAGTATGGGTGTGGCTGCTGTGAGCATGCCTTCAGAGTGTGTGCATGGTGGTGGCAAAGAGCTGAGATGTAAACATGTGTTTGGTCAGTGTATAATGAGACAGTGTTGTCAAAGCCAATAGTTAGCATCCTCTCTTAATGGTAGTGTCTAATGTCTGCAGAGATGGTTTTTGAAGCTGGAGGAGGTTTTAAAATGTTCCTTTAAAATTGAAATCATCGTGGCTGAATTAGTTTTCTATGCAGCCGTAGTGCCACTGTTTCCTGTGTTTGTTTCCATAGAAATCCTGTTGGCTCTGCATTGCAGGAAATTAAACGGAGGCACATTTTCCTAACTCTTATTTTTTCAGTCACAGGATTCCTTCGAAGACAAACAGGCACACTGTTGATTCAAAGGCTGCTTCATGAAGGAACGTTGACTTTGTGGACTTTGTCCCTCCCTATCTGAACACTTCATAATCTGCACAGTAAATAACAAAGAGTCAAGTTCACACAACACAGGGAGGGAAGACTTTAAAAAGTAAAGTGAGATCCTGAATCATCACAACACTGTTTAAAAGCTTGTTAGAGGAAATCCTCTTTAAGTGCACTCACAGGCTGTTAGAAGCATCTTTTTATTATTGCTGCTGCTCTCGACCAATCAGTGCTCTCTCTCCTCCTCTGACAGCCCCAGGAACATTCCCTCCTCCTCCTCCTCCTCCTCCTTCACTAGGCTACACATTAAACATAAAGACTCACTCACTCACTCATCTACAGCCTCATCAGATCTTTTCTCCTGTGTGATTCATCTTGCAAACGGTGAGTTCACTTCTTCCTCTCGAGATGGTCGCACCCTTTTTTCTAGACTTTGATTTATCTTTACACACTTTTTAAAATCGTGCAGAATTCCGTAGATCAAAGCTGCTCAGCTCGCGTTGATGTGATGATTTGTTTTGCTCGTTATGTGACCCGTTCAGTCCACGATTGTAAAATTGGAAAGTGATTTTTCCAGATGTGGAAAGTTTCCGTTCATTTCTCTCTCCTGAGTCAGCAGCACAAGCTGCCCGAAAACAGAGGAAGCAAAACACGGACTAATGCATTGCTATTTATGGGGGAAATATTGTCGTTGTCTGTTATTATGTTGTGAGTGAAACGCAGCGCAATAACCTACGATGGAAGTGCAGGACGTGGATTGGATGTTATGTAATAGTCAGAAGAAAAAAAAAGTTGTTAAAAATATATACTTATTATTGTTCTTTTTTTGAAAGATGCACTTCAGACGTGTATCCCCACAGACCATAAGTATTATAATCAGTGTTAAGTCGCAGCAGTGTTATTAACAGTGCTTCAGTAGACACCCATGGGTGTGAGGCATCTGAAGGTCTGTCTGTCTGTCTGTCTGCCTGCCTGTTAGTCTGTCTTCCTGCCTGTCTGTCTGCCTGCCTGTCTGCCTGCCTGCCTGTCAGTCTGTCTTCCTGCCTGTCTGTCTGCCTGTCTGCCTGCCTGCCTGTCAGTCTGTCTGCCTGCCTGCCTGTCAGTCTGTCTGTCTGCCTGTCAGTCTGTCTGTCTGCCTGTCTGCCTGCCTGTCTGCCTGCCTGCCTGTCAGTCTGTCTGCCTGCCTGCCTGTCAGTCTGCCTGCCTGCCTGTCTGTCCATCCATAATGCAGCATTTATTGATCAGCCTCTTACAGGAAGTACACTGGCTGTTAGCTGTTTGCTGAAACCTGAGCCACTCATCAAACACACAGCTGAATAAACTCCACAGTAATATTCCTCCTGCAGGTGGTGGTGATGAAGTGTGATTGTTTGGATCATCTGCTGTATTATCTCACTGTAAATAACACAATTAGCAGGTGTAGGATGTAATTTCAGTGCAGTGTGTGGATCAAAGTGTAAAGTATGGAGTGTAAGCTGTAATAGAAGTGAGGCATGTTGTAAGTGCTGTGTCATCGTGGACATCAGCCTCACTGCAGCAGTAATCCTGCTGCCACACTGATCTGAAATCGGGCTCTTGTGTAATCGGGGAAAACGTAAATCTGCATAATCTCTCACTCTCATCATGATCTGAAGTTTATTTAGTTTAAATTGAACTAACTTAGCTACGCCACGGTCATGTCACACAATTTATTTATTGAAGTGTCACGCAGTAGTAACACAATAACATTTTGTTTTTACCCCATGTTAGCTATAAAAACACAAGATATGGGAGTTAAGAAATGAGGTCATGCCCGCCGTGCTGTTGATATCTGGATGGAAAGTGTTTGGCAGAAGTCTGATGTACAGATTAAAATATCTGATCAATCAATCTGCTTTCAGTTACTTAAAACGTTTTAGTTCAGAGGCGTTGTGGCCATAAGCCTTCTTTTCAGAGGTGGAGATATTATTAAAAGCTTTTTCTCTCAGACACTTTATGACAATTTATACTGGACTTTTAATGAACAGGATCCAGGAGAGCAACTACAAAACCACAAATCTCTAAACCTTTCATGAAAATCAGCCTTGGTTTAAGCTTTTAGGCGATGCATTTATGAGCAGCAGCAATACATGACCAAAAACATGTTTAAGAACGAGTTTCTCTGGTTTAGTCTATACACTGAAAGCCCAAATATGGTAACCCTGTCCACATAGCACATGTATTTATAACCACCATGCATTAGTCTCTCTCAGCCGCTGCACACAGTTCAGGAAACACATAATGATGCAGAAAAAGACCTCCTCACATGTTGAGGTTTCGCAAGGCAAAAATGTTACAACCACTTCCTGTCTTTCTTCATCTCCCTCTGGCCTCCTGCATCTCCATATTTACTCTCTTCCTTCTTCTTTTACTCCTCCCCCTCTTGTAATCTTTCTCTCAGAGCCATCATGGTTTCCCATAAGGAGTTTGTGGGTGCAGGAAAGCAGCCGGGGCTGCAGGTGTGGCGTATTGAGAACTTGGACCTGAAGCCGATTCCCAAGGCTCTGCATGGCAGCTTCTACACCGGGGACGCCTACCTGCTTCTCTTCACCACCTCAGCCCCGTCATACAACATACACATGTGGATTGGTAAGACATGGACATGTGCTGTGCACCTCAGTACAGGGCAACATTTTAATTATCCCCTTTTTAAGAATGTAAAATACTCCTAATTTGTGTTCTTTCTGAACAACATTCTGCAAACTGAAATCTTCCTGTTTATCTTGTTTCATAAAAAGGCTGTTCTCACTACAGGAACAGTATTGCGTTACATTCTTTCTGCCTCTTTTTGACAGAAGGCAGTGTAGAAAGGTAGAGAGGGTATGACATGCAACAAAGTTCCCATGGCCGGAATTGAACACACATTGCAGTTCTGCACACAACCCGCACTTCTGCTTAGGTTTTGTATTATGTGAGCTCACCAAAGCAAGATGTTCAGATGGAAATAAAGTATTGGATCCTGAAGTGGGTAACAGTGCAGTATTCACTTCTGTGTTGAAGTCAGTTACACATTTAAAGGAGACATATTATCCTTATTTTTAGGTTCTAACATATTTGAGTTTTCTACTAGAACATGTTTATGCTAAAAAAACAAACTTTATTTTCCTCATGCCGGATGTCTGAACATACAGTAGCTGTATTCATCTGTCTGAAACACTGATCAGTGTTTTCAGGTCTGCCCTACTCTAGTATTTATAGAGCAACTAGACCTGCTTTATAATTACAAAAATACTTTTTACAATATGGAACCTTTAAGTAAAATATTACCAATTTAAAAAGTAACTGTCCCCAAAGTTGGTACATATACGGTGCATGTACATACATGGTACATCTAAGCACTGTGATACATGCATTCAAACACACTGAAAAGTTTTAGTGTCGCAGTGGTTGCTAAACTATAGCTGGGGTTTTGAAGTGACTGTCGATCAGATAAGGCATCTGATCTCCCTGCTGAAACATCCTCTGCTCTAAAAGTCATACCTCTTTGTGAAATCCACCCCCCCATACACACACACACAGCTCCCTCTCTGTGCCGTCTGCTCTCATCGTAGGTTCAGTTCAGGCCTTTACAGAGCGAACACCTTAAATCTTAAATTGAATGCAAAGTGTTCTCATGCTCTGCACATTTTCAGTTACATAACAATAGCAGAGAGTTAAACGAAACTGCTGCATACTCCTGTAGACCAGTCCCTGCATGTCGGTAGTGTTCCTGCCAATTCTCCTCCAGTCAGCACAGGGACATTTTAGTTCTCTGCTGCCAGTGCAACCTCCTGTAAGACTTTGAAGTAGAAATAACATGAGGACATAATTAATCCCTCTTCTGGGATCAATGTTAGTCATATAGAATCATGGAATAGTTGTATCTGTGTTGTGTGCCATCTGACAGTAACAGCAGGATACAAAGCGGCTCTGCTGCAGATGTGGTTAAAGCGATTAAAGCTTCCAGTCCTGACTCATGAGATGACTGCAGACACTTAAGAGCTACAGTTTGCTCTGCAGATTTAAAGTAACAGAAGGCTTTTGTGAAACGCGATCCTCGAGCATCAGTGCGATGCAGAGTGTGGAAAGAACTGAGAAGAAGACGGTTTAACTACAAATGTCTCTTTCCTGTAGGGGACGTCTGTTCGCAGGATGAGAGTGGAGCGGCGGCCATCTTTTCCACACAGCTGGATGACTTCCTGGGTGGTGGGCCAGTGCAGTACAGGGAGCTGCAGAACTGCGAATCCAACACCTTTGTGGGGTACTTCAAGTCAGGAATCAAGTACCAGGTGAGCTTTACTGTACAGCAGAGACAACTTTAGACAGCAGGTGTCAGCGTTGCCAGATGCACCACAATTATCGTATTTGTACGTAATTTTGCCCTCTGTGCGATGTACGATCAATAAAGCCCAAAAGTGGCATAATGTACGATAGTTCAACCATTTTGTGAGACTTATAATTATAAGTTGGTTTTATAATATCCGGATAAAAGTTTTTTAAACACATGCTTTGTTAAATTACAAATGTACGCCTATTTGTTCTCAGGGTAATGATGTACCATTATTTCCCTTAAAATACAATCATTTAAAGCCTCTGGAAGGATAGTAACATTCCCCATCTGGCAACGCTCGGTGGTGTCGCTGTATCCCAACCCGGGGTTCGGGTACAAATCATACCTGCCAAACATTAGCGTGTTAGCATTGTCACTCTGAACATGTTAGCAAAGCGTTTAATGAAAGCCTGCTGGGCCTCAGAGCAGCCTCCCAGAGCTGCTAGCATATCTCATGTCTGCTTTCTTTGTCTGCCTCCAAAAATGATTCAAATGTAATGTTTGAGAAGGGAAGATTCAAATGAGCTGCTCATACATATCATCATGTGACGAGTGGTCACAACAAGCAGACTTAAGTTCACTACAAGATATCAAATGAGCGATGAAGAAGTTACAGTATATTTAAAGCTTAAACAGTGGGAGTTATGATGACACAGAGCAACAATCTGTCTCAGGACTGTTTGAACTAAATATATCGGCAGGGTTTAATGATTGTCAGCATCCCATGAACTTTGCCAAACCGTGAAGCTGGTGGGTCTGAAGTTCAGAGGAAACGTTCCCCTTTCCCCATATGTAGAACATGCCAGGGTGTGTCTGCCTGACCGACTGTTACCCAGGCAACAACCCGGTTCAAAGGAGGACATTTTGAAACAAGCTATGCCACTTTTTAAGCAGCCATCTGTTTCTCATTGCCATGAAAACCATCGAAACCTCCTTCAGGCTCTAGTTGGATGTAATTATCCCAAAGTCTTGTTTACTGCTTTTTTGCAAAGTTGGAGGGTGGAAACTCTGCTGTGCACATGTGCAGCAACACACACTAACACACACAGCTCAAACACACACAGCTCAAACACACACTAACACACACAGCTCAAACACACACAGCTCAAACACACACTAACACACACAGCTCAAACACACACTAACACACACAGCTCAAACACACACTAACACACACAGCTCAAACACACACAGCTCAAACACACACTAACACACACAGCTCAAACACACACTAACACACACAGCTCAAACACACACAGCTCAAACACACACTAACACACACAGCTCAAACACACACTAACACACACAGCTCAAACACACACTAACACACACAGCTCAAACACACACTAACACACACAGCTCAAACACACACTAACACACACAGCTCAAACACACACAGCTCAAACACACACTAACACACACAGCTCAAACACACACTAACACACACAGCTCAAACACACACAGCTCAAACACACACTAACACACACAGCTCAAACACACACTAACACACACAGCTCAAACACACACTAACACACACAGCTCAAACACACACTAACACACACAGCTCAAACACACACTAACACACACACACACACTAACACACACAGATCAAACACATACTAACACACACAGCTCAAACACATACAGCTCAAACACACACTAACACACACAGCTCAAACACACACTAACACACACAGCTCAAACACACACTAACACACACAGCTCAAACACACACTAACACACACAGCTCAAACACACACTAACACACACACACACACTAACACACACAGATCAAACACATACTAACACACACAGCTCAAACACACACAGCTCAAACACACACTAACACACACAGCTCAAACACACACAGCTCAAACACACACTAACACACACAGCTCAAACACACACAGCTCAAACACACACTAACACACACAGCTCAAACACACACAGCTCAAACACACACTAACACACACAGCTCAAACACACACAGCTCAAACACACACTAACACACACAGCTCAAACACACACAGCTCAAACACACACTAACACACACAGCTCAAACACACACAGCTCAAACACACACTAACACACAGTTGTTCAGAAAAAGACAGAAGTTAACCTCATCATCTCTTCATAGTTGTGGTAACTCCACTGTGATGAAACAATCCTGTTATTAGAATAAACAGAGTCTGCATTGTTGCCATGTCTCTCTCTTGAGAAAGATAAGCGTCAATGTGGTTTCCATTTTGAAGAACCCACTGTTCCAGAAACCAACAAGACTCTGTGCCTTTGTGGGTAAATGCTGAGCCCTCAACATACATTTTAAAAACAAGGAAGTCCCTCTTTGTATTTGTTCTCATGAAGAGACAGTGGTTGATTTCAGCTTTAGTTTCTAAATGTAAAGAAATCCTATCAAACTTTCAAAGCAGTCACATTGCTCTTCCTCCAGCAGAAAGTACATCTGTTGCTCTTTTGCTGTGAATAATTTGCATGGCTTGTAAATACCTGTTTTATTTGATGGCTTCAACAAGGACGGCACGATACGTGACAACCCCGCCTCCCAGGTACACCACTGTTGTGTGGAACAAACATGATCCTCCTCCCAGAGGCAGGCATCATGTTAGTTTCATTTCCCCCATGTGTAAGGTTTATTAGCTTTGTTAGCTGTGATTTATAGTACATGTGAATTTCAACCTTTTACATTGTTGTGCTAAAGTGGACACAGACACTTCCACTACTGGGGATGGTAACGGCAAATAACTTACATTGAGGCTCTGGTAATTGGGGATAGCTACCTGAGATTCACTTTAATATGATAAAACATAAAAAACAGGAAATCTCCAAGTTTGAGAGGCTAAAAACAGCATTTTCTGCCGTTTATGCATGAATTACTTAGTTAGTAGTTGCCGATTATTTTTCTATTGATCGAATAATCGATTAGTCGACTCATTGTTGCAGCTCTAGTGTCATTACTCTACAGCTGTTACATTGTTCATAATGATAAGTTTAGGCAAAGAAACATGTCTATTGCCACTTTAAACTCATTTCACCCTCACTGTGCAGCAAATGTTGAGCTGTGTGTCTCGTGAGATCCTCTGTCTCCTCACATCCCACCTCACACCTCTCCGTGGAGCATTTTTGACGGTTTATTTGTCTCGTAAACTGAAACTGTGCACATGATGTAAAGTGTTCTGCCTTTTTATTCCCTTAACTGTGCACTAATGAAGCTGGGGTTTTAGGAAAGTTTTCCCTTTATATAACCTCAATTACTTAATTATTTTTTTGTCACAGAAAGGAGGCGTGGCCTCAGGTTTTAAGCAAGTGGTGACCAACGACATGAACGTGAAGCGTCTGCTGCACATCAAGGGTCGGAGGGCCATCAGAGCCACAGAGGTGGACATGTCCTGGAGCAGCTTCAACAAGGGAGACTGCTTCATCGTTGACCTGGGCAAGGTGAGCTGGGATATATCTGTGTGTGTGTGTGTGTGTGTGTGTGTGTGTGTGTGTGTGTGTGTGTGTGTGTGTGTGTGTGTGTGTGTGTGTGTGTGTGACTCTCTCTTTATCTGGCTGGGTGATTATACTGTATATATTACTAATACTTACTTAGTTAATGTACTACATTTTCTTGCAACTCGATTTTTAAAGTTACAATCCTCAAGGTTTTATTGAAATCCAAACCCCATTCTTGATGCTATTCATGGTCTGCATGTTTTTTTAGCAATAGCCATTCATTGTATTTACATCCTATAATTACCTCTTCTTATAGCTATTTCATGTTAGTGGCAGAGTCCACTGTTCCTCTGCTCAAATTCAAGCTCCAAGGGCAACGATGCAGCTTCTACTCTGGTCGTCATGCAAACCTAACATTTCCTACTGGTGCTCGTCTACTTATGAACTACATCACAGTTGCTCATGGCATGATGTAAAGAGGACAAATGATGTGTTTCTTCTTAATTCAACTAAGTTTGTTTAGCTGCAACAACATATACAACAGATACACCAGGTAATCTTCTATCTACTGTTTGCTGACCCCAGAAGTCTGAAACCTTAGTTTAATCCACTCTTGCTGCTTCCACCAGTAACCATGCTAGTCCCCAAATCAACCAGGAATGAAATGCTGAAGTCTAATAAGGATTCTAACTTTGATACTCTCATGCAGGACATCTACCTGTGGTGTGGCAGTGAGTGTAACCGCTTTGAGAAGCTGAAGGCTGCTGAGGTCGGCATCAACATCAGAGATAATGAGAGAAACGGCAGAGCCAAAGTGCACATGGTGGAGGAGGGGGAAGAGCCAGCAGCAATCACAGAGGTGACACACACACACACACACACACACACACACACACACACACACACACACACACACACACACACACACACACACACACACACACACACACACATTCCTCTCCTGGTGAATCTCAGCCACACACTGAAGTACTCACCCCAAAGGTGATCACTTGTGAGCAGAAGCTATAAGTGTCATTGATGCATTTCACAACCGGTGATTAGTCAGCGTGGGAACGAGTGGACACAATGCTGTCCTTTGTGATGCGCTGCTCATGTGCCAAGTCTGTGCCAAGGCGGTATTGTAAACACTTCCTCTGGAACAAGAGAGGAGGGTAAACTCAACAGAGGTCTAATGAGGGGGCGGGGGGGTGGAGAGAGGGGGTGGTTACAGAATATATTCTAAATTCATCAAGCTCTTTTTTAATCTGAAAAAAGCTGTAGACATGTCTTTATCTGTGTATGAAAACATGTGTGTATTGTAAAGCACAGGTGATGATCAGCAATGATTCCTTCCTCTGGTTGTGCAGGCTCTGGGGCCCAAACCCACCATTGCATCCAGTACTGTGGATGATGATAAGGTGGACATCTCCAACAAGAATAAGGGTGCCCTCTACATGGTGAGTAATGTAAGTAACAATTGAAGTAAACTGAATTTACATACACTATGTAACTTTGAAATAAGAGTTCATAACCCTAACCCAAAGAGATTTCACTAAATAGAATGTAAAATGTAGCCTAATGATTGTGAAGAAAATATTGTGCTACATTATTGTGGTACTGATTTGAATAAGAAAAACAAAATTTTATATGGACTATAAAGCCCCACTGCACGCAAACACACTAACACCTGGCTGTTGTCTTCAGTGGAAACATGTCCGCCAGCTGGGGACGCTAGTTTTAGCAACTTTTTGGGGTGTGAAGCTATTACAGGTGTTTAACCGAATATAAAATAAATAAAAACTACTTTGGAAAATTATTATAGTTTATTATTCATTTATCTTTCAAAACTTGTTGATCTTTCCACTGTTCCAACAGTCACATCTCTGCTTTGAAAGAGAGGCTGAATAAGTAACAGATATGAAATCAGTATCGTTGTTTATTAACCCTGCCTTCCTACACGTCTGACAATGGGAAAGGAATCTATTTCTAGGTGGAAAAAGGGTATAAATCAAATATGTATGTACATTCTACATTTACAAAATAGGCAAAATATTCGTAACATAAATATTGTAACATATGAGGAAGTTTTGAGGCTGTTGAAGACACACGTCCTCACTTTACACTTTGAGAACAGAGCTACTAGTTGATCCTGTCCCTCTGCTTCGTAGATCTCTGATGCCTCTGGCTCCTTGAAGGTTTCAGTCGTGGCTCAGCGCAGTCCCTTCAAACAGGCCATGTTGTCTCCTGAGGAGTGCTACATCCTGGACATTGGAGTGGACAAGAACATCTTTGTTTGGAAAGGTGCCGACAGCTTTACAGACTCAAGAACAGAGCAGAAAATAAGAATCAGCAGTGGCTTTCTTTGCTGTCCTCACCACTGTCAGTTTATTACAGAGGCTCTCCCTCGAAGTGATCGCACCATGTTCTCATCGTGTTATGTCTGACTCCAACCAGGTCCCAAGGCCAACGCCACCGAGCGCAAAGCCGCCATGTCGACAGGCCAGATGTTCATCAAAGACAAGGGATACTCTGAGAAGACCCAGGTAAAGCTGACATGTGCATAATCACTCAAACAAACACGAGCCTTGCAGAAAGCAGAATTTTGTTTTTATATAATTATTGTAAATCTTCCGTTGTTGGGAAATTATTAAAGGTTAACCTCAGCATTTTTCAACCTGGACCCTATTTTCCCATGTTTTTGTGTGTAATGTTTGGTCCGGTATTGAGTGAGAGCACTCTGCAGGCTGCAGTGTGATCCTATCAGTTCAGCAGGTCAGTAAAAGAGCTTGTTGCGTGTTCTTGCCACTGACAGACTCAGATTGTTATTACAAGAGTCTGAAGACATTATGGAAAGAGCCCTATACAGAAATGAAACGTTTTTCTTTCACTTGATGCTCTGTTTGTTATCGTGTCACGTGACTTCTGGAAGACAACGGTGGAAACGTTAGACACGATAACAGACAGAGCATCAAGTAAAAGAAAAACATTTCATTTCTGGTCACACACATTTACACAGCAAAGCGCACACAGTGAAATTTAGACTCTGTATTTAACTAATCTAGTATTAGGAGCAGTGGGCAGCTACTATACATCTGTGGGTGCACCTCGGCAGTGCCCAGGAGGCGAACTGATACCTCTCAAAGTAGCCTCCGGTCCCCCAGCCACCCCTTTATGCAGCCACAGCGCTCTCGCGCAATACTGATACTAATGTTTTTTAAATGTGTCCCCATTAGTCACTTAGACATACGGTCAAGGTTGAAAAATACCGAGGTAACGCACATGGGAAGTAACTCCCACATATAATGTCATGTCAAAGATGCAGGTAATTAAAAATCTTTCTCTGACCTCTTGCCCTTACAGATCCAGGTACTTCCTGCAGGAGGTGAGACGACTATGTTCAAGCAGTTCTTCTGCGACTGGAAGGACAAAGACGAGACAACAGGCCCCAGTAAGGCCTACACCATCGGCCGCATAGCCAAAGTGGAGCAGGTGCCCTTTGATGCCTCCACTCTGCACTCTAACAAGTCCATGGCAGCCCAGCACGGCATGGTTGATGATGGCAAGGGCCAGGTCAAGGTACGAGTGTGCTGGAAGTAAAACATTTAAAACAAACAGATAAAACTGTGTGGTGACGTTGGGAAAAACAGCCTGTGGTCTGGCTTTCAGATTTGGCGTGTTGAGGGTGGTGAAAAGGTGCCTGTGGATCCCTCCTCCTACGGTCACTTTTACGGTGGAGACTGTTACCTCATCCTCTACAGCTACAGCCTGGGGGGGCGGGAGCGACACATCATCTACACCTGGTGGGTAAAAAGAAAGATCCATACAAACACGTATGTGCCGTGTCATTAGTGTAATTACAAGCTGTAGTAGAGCGTGTACACACATTATCACCACACCGTGGGAGGATTATGAGACAATTGGGGCACAGACATGCAAAAGTCCTCACCAACTCTCCTACATAGGAGACACATACACAGACACAGACTTTATAGTTTTCTTTCACATTTCTCTGTGGTTTTGTCTCTTTGTTGTCATTTAGTGTCTGTTTGTAGCCATGTTGTGTCTGTTTGTGTTTTTTTTCTGTCTTTTTTTGATTGTTTTGAGTCTCTTTGTGGACATTCTGTGTCTCTATTGCAGCTGTATTGCATGTCTTTGTAGTTGTTTCTGTCTCTTTGTAGTCTTTTTGTGTTTCTTTGTGGTTATTTTGAGTCTCTACCTGGTCAGTATATGTCTCTGAGCAACATTTTGGGTCCCGGGGCCTGTGCCTGGTAGGCCCATTCAATAATCTATCCATGCACCACACCCAGTCTAAGACCACACAAACACACACACACACACACACACACACACACACACACACACACACACACACACACACACACACACACACACACACACACACACACTCGCACACACCAGTACAGTAAATGACCTGATTGTAGTGGAAAATCATTGGGCCTGTGTGTGTGTTACTGTCTCAGGCAGGGGCTGAAGTGCACACAGGATGAACTGGCGGCTTCAGCGTTCATCACAGTGAAGCTCGATGACTCAATGGGAGGATCCCCGGTTCAGGTTAGAGCTTCCCGCTGACACTCTGCTGAGCTTGACATCACATGTTACTACAAGTTCAGATTCTGTACATTCCTGCAGTAATCTCCAATAGACAAAACAACAGACTTATCTGTGACTCGAGAGTATAGAGGAATAAAAAATATAACACATTTAGTGCAAGTAGTAATTATGTTAGGAGTTACTTTTCATAGAAGCTGGTGTGAATAGACATGAGACGTTTGCTCGAGCTCTCAGAATAAAAGAGGATTGTGGTAGTTGAGTCAGAAGTTGCAGCTTCTCTGCCATAACCAACAAACAACTTTGGACAACCAGCAGAGGGCAGTGTTACTGTAATGTTCATATTTCATATCACCGTACTCAAACTACTTCCATAATCTCAGGATTTACAACATTGTCATAGTTATAACAGAGATGGCCAACCAGCTCAGTTAGTTAATAAAGAGTTTCATTTATTCAACATCAAAACATAGGTAATCCTTCGCCCTCAGTCAGGGATTATTAAAAGGCAAAACGCTCACTGATAATGACGACTTCAAACTGTTTCAGACATGTCTTTTTTTTATTTACAGGTTTTCCTTTAAACACAGGTGGTTTTGTATGTTTTAGCCCATTTACTACAAATGACTCACTTCATGGATTATTGGATTATGTTTAATTCTGTATGGTGCTGTATGAAAACCAACGAGGAGTATTGAAACTTGATTGAGTTGTTTAATCCATCACAGGGAAACGTCAAATCTGAATAACTTTATGTCAAAGTTCCACATTTTGTTGACTTTTCAAATAAGTCTGAACTTTAACTGCATTGGTAATGAATAGTTAGTAAAAAGGGTAAGTGCAATAAGATAAGGCTTCTGTCCATATACATTTGCTTTGGTTTGTTTATCTAAAATAATGACTTATAATTCATTGTTTATTATTTTTGTATGTGTACTGTGACAGATTACACAGCTCGAGCAGGACTCCCCCCACTTTCCCCCGGACTCATTGATTAGCAGACCAAATTTATTTTCAGATCATACCAAAATAAATGGAATCCAATGGCTGGAAAGAAATGGAAAATACAGCCAAACATCTCAAATGTATTGAATGCATTTAATAAAAGCACAAAATATAAAATACATAAGTATACATCATTTTTAAACATATTGGCATGGTCCTTTAAATCTTCATATAGACTTCCTGTGAGTTAGACATACAGACTGTTGAATTACTTGATATGCTGACATGTAATATTATTTTTGTCATTTACCTATGGGCTAAGCTAGAATAGTCATGAGAGCCACCAACCTTCATGGTGAAGTTTTCTGAATGCCTTCATCCATAGGTGAGAGTGACTCAGGGCCAGGAGCCCCCACACTTGATGAGCCTGTTCCAGGGTAAACCCATGATCATCCACAGCGGAGGAACAACACGCAAAGGAGGACAGTCAGAAACCGCAAAGATTCGCCTCTTCCACATCCGGCAGAGCTCTTCCTGTGCTACACGGGCTGTGGAGGTGAGCTGTCTGCCAGCACATGGCCTTGTGTTGTCACATCCTTGATTTGCACCTCTTACCTGTCTACATGTGCTTCCCCAGGTAGAGGTCTCTGCTTCCAATCTGAACACCAACGATGTGTTTGTGCTGAAATCCTCAAAAGACTTGTTTGTATGGCGGGGTGTGGGAGCCGGCGATGAGGAGATGCAGGCTGCCAACCATGTGGGGCTCTTTCTGGGTGGTAATTCCATCCAAGTGTCAGAGGGCAAGGAGCCAGGTGTGTGTCCTCTGAGGATCAATATATACTGTTTGCAATAAAAAGTTGTTACTTAATACTTACCCCCCATGAAAATAAACAGGGGGACGATGCTCACAATGCCTGTTTCTCTGCCCCAGGGGGTATCTTTGACAGCTGGTCTGATTCTGAGGAGGGAGGATGAATCATCATTTGGTGTAAACATTATACTCATTAGCCGAATGGCTGTGCAGTCGTTTAAAGCCAAAAGTTCAGTTATACTTTATACTAATTTGGACAATTTGAGAATTAAAGCAGCTGTTTGTTGTTATTTGTTGTCTAAAGAAATGTCACCGATTGTCCTAATGATGCTCCTATAATTTAAAAGCTAAGAATAAAAGGCCCTAAGTCAATTGCTACATACTGTGTTGCCATGCAGATCTAGTTTTTCTAACAGGGTATTGGCCCGGTGACTGGCCTGACAAGAAGCAACTGATGAATTTCTTTTTTTTTTTACTTAAAAAGATGATGCATCTAGTCACTGACTGGCCCAAAGAGCAGCGGCATTATTTGGTGGAGGATGTGATTCACTTCCTGTTCAAACAAACACAAACACCAAATATGGGACAAACTACTTGGAGCTGATGAATGTTGTATTCCTCCCCCCCCAGGTGATTTCTGGTCTGTTCTCGGCGGCAAGAAGGATTACCAGACCTCCAAGACTCTGCAGAACGTAGTCAAGCCCCCACGTCTGTTTGGCTGCTCCAACAAAACTGGAAGACTTATTGTGAGTGATACGATCGTTATTAAGGCTTATTATATGATTCAGATGTGGAACATTTTATTTGGTTTACCAGGACAGCTCCAAACTGTTTCAGGGGAGGCTCAGGGAATGGAGGTGAAAAAACATAACATTAGTATCAGAATGTTATGTTGTTTGAGTGTCTATGGGATCAAATAACGTAATCATGATTTAATAGGCATCCATGAATTGAGTGAAACTATGCAAATCAATTTACATAACATTGTCAACACTCAAATCTACACACAGTCACACTGAGTTTTCTTCTGGTAGTTTGAATCAAACGTACAGAAACTGTCAGAAGGTTAATCAGCTCTCACTAAGTTTCTCTCTCCTCTCTCGGGAAGAGAGAATGGGATTTTGTTGCAGCTCACAGCATCTGTCTAAGTGGAAAGAAGACATGAAAGCTCAGTTCACAGCTGTGCTGTCCTTCAGGATGCATAGACACGGGCTTCATAGAGATGAAACAGCAGGAAGGATACAAACTGGAAATGTATATATCCTGCCATGATACCACCAATTGAGACATTGAGACATTGAGCATTGTGTAATTAGCAGTCTAAATACAGTTTACATAATAACGGCAAGCCCTTTAGCCCAACCCATCCTATGAGTGAATGAAAAAACAGCTCTTAAAGGATGGCTACTGAGCTTCAATGTTTTTTGGGAAATAGTCTAAATTATTAGCAGATTTTTCATATACACTATTATAAGAAATGACAAATGGTAATTTCAATGACATAAGGGCAAACTTAATCTGCTGATGAAGACCATGTTACATGATTGAAATCTCCACAGCCATTACTAAATGGATCTTGCTGAGAGGTTGTTTTGTCAACTGCTGCTGGGTGAATGTTGAACTTCAGCTTTTGAACCAATGTGTCCCAGTCTTTAAAACATAAATATAAAAATTAGAAAATATCTACAATTCCATGATAACTGGGCAATCCCCATTTGATTGATAAATGAAGATCTTGCGATGTGATAGAAAGCTCCAGAACAGTTACTAAATGGACTTTGTGGTGAGACTGTTATGTCAGAAATTCTGAAAAAAATCTTGGTTTGTTTTTCACAACAACAATTATCTGGTAGATTTATTTATTTATAACCTTTATTTTACCAGGATAGGTCTCATTGAGATTAAAAATCTCTTTTTCAAGAGCGTCCTGGCCAATATATTGGTATTAAATCAGAACAGGTTCTTTAAGCACTATTCTGTCTGTCAGGTTGAAGAAGTACCAGGGGACTTCACTCAGTCAGACCTGGCCACTGATGATGTCATGCTCCTGGACACCTGGGACCAGGTAAGAGGAGCTCTCCCTCATCATCATCAGAGCTGTAGAAACATTTGTTATGTGTGAAATGTAGTCCACTGACTACATAGAGGCACACATACTCTTGGAGACTGTTTAAGTGACTGAGTGTGTTTCTGTTCCCTGTAGATCTATCTTTGGGTTGGCAACGAGGCTAATGCAGAGGAAAGGACTGGAGCTCCCAAAATAGGTGTGTGAACGAGAATGAGGAAGAAACAAATGTAGCACACAGACCATACTGTCTTTCTTAAGATACTTGAGTACATTAAGTGGTAACCACTTATAGTGATCACGGTTACAGTGATTGGACGTTTATATGGATCAGTAAGCTTGGGACAGAATCATTCCTTTAAAAATGTTGTTTAAATGTTAATTTATAGTAATCAAGTAGTTCACGTGTTCATAATGAGTCTTTTCATACTTTTCAAAATATGGAAAAAATGTATATCATATATTTTATTTTTATATTAGACATTGATAGCCTACAGTTTATTTTCAGGCCTGTTAAAAATGTAGAAATGCTCTGAAAACATGGCCATGTCGTGGTTTAGGTTTAGTTTATTTGCACTACTGACATTACTGTATTTGTATACAGTGCAATACTGTTTTATGCTATAGCCTAATTACACTTGTATCTAAAGTACATGTTATTGTATATACAGTACTGTAATGCTGTGCATTTAAATTACACAGTACAGTAATTACATTTGTACACTCATTTTCAAAGTGTTGGAAACAGTCTATCAAATTCAGTAAATAGCGAAGCTGTCAGTTTCATCACTTTATATTCATATAATAAATATACAGATGTTAGACTTTAACATATTCTCACTTCTTGTCTGTGTCTGTCTTTCTATCCATCCCTTCCTCTGTCTCCTTCTTGTCATGCAGCAAAAGAATATGTGGACTCAGACCCGTCTGGCCGCAGCGGACTGCCCATCACCACCATCAAACAGGAAGCAGAGCCTCCAACTTTCACCGGCTGGTTCCAGGCCTGGGATTTCAAGATGTGGGAGAGCGATCCATTTGACAGAATGCGTGACCGTTTCTGAACACAAAACTCCAGGCTCTTTCTACCTTTCTGACTCCTTAGCTGTCCAGCACCTCCTATTGCCATTTTATTGACCTTAACTCCAATCCCTAAGTGCCAAAAACAATGATATAATATAATAATATAACTGTTATCAGGTTGAATGGCTGCCACTATGCCTTGGTCACGGTGCAGCGCATCGGACTTCATAAACAGGAATGCATCACATCAGTAGTCGAATGACTTCCTGTAGCAACATTATCCTAATTGACAGAAGTGGGTTATTGATCTGTTGCATCTTTATCTAACCCACTAATATGAATAGGAAAATATAAAAGGAAGCCATTTAAGACAGCCGGAGATATCCTTTGCTTCTCTCTGCTCTTTTTCACTTCAGAAGACATCATCATGCTTTCCTTTCCATCTGTCTTCAGTCTTTTTCTGCATAATGAACTAGTATGCCAGACTCCATTACTATGCGGTGTTTACATGTGTTTTGTTTTATTTGGTACTTAATAGTTGTTCACTTCCTAGAAGTTGCATGCTGCATTTTTTTTAAATCACATTATGTGCTTGTGAATTTTAAAAGGCGTACAGCGGTATGTACATGTCTGTTGTCTTTATTGCTTGACCCTGAAATGCTCAATGGATGGCTTTTAAATAAAACTCCCAGTATTTCAAACTGTGTTTTCTATTTGAACATTTTTAAGGCGAATGAGTAATGGTCCACATTCTGCACCACCGGCATTTGGTAGTTTGAATCAAACATACAGAAACTGTCAGAAGGTTAATCAGCTCTCACTAAGTTTCTCTCTCCTCTCTCGGGAAGAGAGAATGGGATTTTGTTGCAGCTCACAGCATCTGTCTAAGTGGAAAGAAGACATGAAAGCTCAGTTCACAGCTGTGCTGTCCTTCAGGATGCACAGACACGGGCTTCATAGAGATGAAACAGCAGGAAGGATACAAACTGGAAATGTATATATCCTGCCATGATACCACCAATTGAGACATTGAGACATTGAGCATTGTGTAATTAGCAGTCTAAATACAGTTTACATAATAACGGCAAGCCCTTTAGCCCAACCCATCCTATGAGTGAATGAAAAAACAGCTCTTAAAGGATGGCTACTGAGCTTCAATGTTTTTTGGGAAATAGTCTAAATTATTAGCAGATTTTTCATATACACTATTATAAGAAATGACAAATGGTAATTTCAATGACATAAGGGCAAACTTAATCTGCTGATGAAGACCATGTTACATGGTTGAAATCTCCACAGCCATTACTAAATGGATCTTGCTGAGAGGTTGTTTTGTCAACTGCTGCTGGGTGAATGTTGAACTTCAGCTTTTGAACCAATGTGTCCCAGTCTTTAAAACATAAATATAAAAATTAGAAAATATCTACAATTCCATGATAACTGGGCAATCCCCATTTGATTGATAAATGAAGATCTTGCGATGTGATAGAAAGCTCCAGAACAGTTACTAAATGGACTTTGTGGTGAGACTGTTATGTCAGAAATTCTGAAAAAAATCTTGGTTTGTTTTTCACAACAACAATCATCTGGTAGATTTATTTATTTATAACCTTTATTTTACCAGGATAGGTCTCATTGAGATTAAAAATCTCTTTTTCAAGAGCGTCCTGGCCAATATATTGGTATTAAATCAGAACAGGTTCTTTAAGCACTATTCCTGTGAAAGTGTGTGTGTGGGACTAAATGTCACTTTTTTTTAACAATTATTATCTCAGACCAAAACTGTAGAATAGCCTATTGTTCATCTTTTTATATTTGTATTTATTTTTAATATTAGTAGCAGATTGCGCAAACATCTATTTCATTCAAGAATAGACGAAGGACAATGTGTTGACGGATATTGACGGCCCTAAACAAGAGATGGGCCCTCTAAAACCTTCTTTAAATAGCCCTGCAGGCTGTAGCGCACAACAGGGGCGCTATTAAAGTTATCCAATGACACGGGAACCTGCATTACCAGCCTCTATTGCAATGCGGTGGCGCTCCACAGATCTTTCCCGGTTAGTGTTGGCTGTTCGGGGATAAAGCTGAGTGCTATTCGGTCATGTGATTCCTGCTTTTTTTTTCTTCCCCCTGTCGAAGTTGAAAGGCAGGAGCAGAACGGTGGAGGGGGCCAGCTTGCCTTCCTACTGGTCGTGGATGCAACGTTTTCGTCCGTTTTCCGCCACATTAGTGTTTGTTTCTCGCTCGGTGTGATATTTTTATTCCAACCTTTCCTTCACGATGGCGGGGGCTATTATTGAGAATATGAGCACCAAAAAGTTGGTGATAGTGGGAGTTACTCTGCTTTTGTTTCAGGCGTTTGCCTTCATGGTCGGCGGTTTAATTGGTAAGTTTCCCCCGTTTTATCCCTTTTACTTTATCAATTGTTTTGCTAACGTTTGTGTCTGTGCTCGCGTGCCTGTTGAAATGTAGACGTTAACGTCTCTAAACGGTCAGAGCATAAAGTTTGAAGTTAAACTGTTCGTTACATGCCTCCATAGCAGCTTTAAATCAACGTTTTCATACCAAAGGGAAAATGGTAAGCGCCAACTTTTAGCTTTACATGACCGAGTCGTGCTCAAACAATGCGGTAGTTTGACACCTTAGCTGCCGAAGTGCACCTCCATTAAATCACTGCTTTGTATCAAGGTGTTTGCTGCCTGCATGCCACAACTGCTGCCTTCATGTCTTTGGCTAAAAATAACATAGGATACCATATTTGTGAGTGACTTTCTGTATTTTTAACACAGGAATACTCTGAAATACATGTAATCTTTTGTGTTTCTACTTCTTTGATCCAAACTCGCCCCCCCTTTTTATTTTTCTTCCCTCCCCCTTCTCCTACCTCCCCCTCCTCCTCTTCCTCCTCACCCCCACCACTCGTATATAATGTCTGTCTGCTGTGTGGGGCCCCAGGCAGCATCTCCACCTTCCTTTCACTCCGTCCTCTTCCCCCCTGTGTGAAGTCTCTCCTCCCCAAATCCCTACCGCCCTGCAGGCACAACATTCATGTTTCCTCCTCTTCCCCTAGTTTAATTTGCATTGAGACAGACAGTGATGCACACAAAACACAAGAGCACACAGCTGTCAAAGTTAGGTTTAGCCTTGAGGACTGTATTGGAGTTGCTGTCAAGTTTCTTCAAATCCACCCACCCACTCACGCATGCACAACAGCTACACACATTCACATTTGATAAAAATTGAATCCATGTCTGTTTTATGAGCTGAATATGGAAAACAGCCCCCAAACACCAGCCAGCCTGTCTCACTACATAGACGGTGATAAATTAGCTTGTTCGGTTCGTTCCTGGCTGAGATGGTTTTAATGAAGCCAAATTCCTTTGTGTTTGCTCGGTGGCTGGGGGCGGCAGGGGTAATTGAGTAGAAAGGGTTTTCTCTCCCCTTGTTTCCCCACAATCCCGGGGACACGGCATGGGGTCAGCAGGCTGAGAGGACGGCCATTATTCTGGACACACTGATGGAGACTGGAGGAGCCCACCGGCTCTAACTGACCCTGCTGGACTCGTAGGGTCAGTTAATTAAACTGCAAGGGGTGCCGGATAGATAACTGGGTTTAATTCAGTCTGGTGTGTCTTCTTTGTTGCTATACATGCTTTTTATTTATTTTTTACACAGCTGTTAACCCACTTACACAGTTGAAAGTTCCTTGAAGATGGCCTTGGTTGAGTTTTATGAGTGTGTGGAGTGTCTGTTAGCCAAAGGGTGTGTAAACTGTTGGTGGTGTTATGAGTGGACAGATAGGATTAGATGTTCAGATAAGTAACAGGAACAAACTGTTGTGATTCATACTTCTTTTTTGTGTTTGCTTACTTTTAGGTTTTTTGCTTTTTTGGAAACCAGGAAGTACTGGAATATGCAATCTTAAAGTATTAGTCCTCACAAGTTTCTGCTTGCTACAATCACATTTGACAGTGATTACAGCTTTGTGTCTTCTTAGATATGTCACTAATCTTATTCATGAGTTGAATCTGAAAACTCTTTCATGTTCCCCACCATGAGTCAGTCAACTTCCCACAAGCACCCCCAACCGTAATTACAGCTTCCTAGATATGTCATAGAAGCTCGTCTCGGCACATTCAGGATTGCAGTGTTCCTTTCTCCTCTTCTTTCTTTGATATTTGCTCAAGCACATTTCATAGTTGTTTAGACTGTTGATGTATAATTCATTTGTCCTGGTTCTGAGTCTTCACATTACTCCCTGGTATTTGGGCTGCGATTGAATAGTCAGAAAAATGACGTCGTCTTTTCCTTGACCTTAATGACAAATGTCATTCGCTCAAATAAAGATGTGAAGGACTAAGGAAAAGACAGCAGCTATACTAAAAAAAGATCAAACTGCTCTTACAGCGTAGGCTTTTCTTTCTTTTTTTTCAAGCAACTATTTATAACATAGAAAATGAATGCAGAGACAAACTCAATGTTGTACAATTCATATGCAAAACAGAATGACACCTCCCCAAGAAGGATGATTTTAGTTTATCCATAGTATACATTAAACAGTGACGGGGATGTTATTGAAGACCGAATGGTGTGTCAATGCTGCTAGGAGTTGTAGGACGATCTTCTTTTTGGTCCTATGACCCCTCGGCTAAAGGAGATGACAAAGGAAGCATTGAAGCACCTTTCCTTAGTATTTAGAGAATTCCCCCGGCTTATCATGGCTGCCACTTGGATACTCCGGGTCGTTTCCCTCGGTTTTCCTAAGCTAAAAAGACTTCGCCCGCAGCCCTCATTTTCTTGTACTGTTCAAAATGCTGCACTGCCACTACCCTGCCTCTGAGATTCAGTCAGGCTGGTTTTCTGTATTCTTGTTGAGGTAACCACTTTTAGGAAGCATCTGGATGGTTCCATATTTTTCAATGTCCTTCTTATGTAACCATTACCTTCTTTTATGAACTTGCAGTACTTTTCAAATTATCCACACCAATACATTTTCCTTTTTAAAATCTGAAATTTCAGAACATTATCAGTTACTCTCGTGATTATTTTATCTATTTAATTGTTGAATTTCCCAACCAACAGTCCAAAACCCACATTTTTTTATTTACTTCATACCTTCATACTATTTCCCAACCCGTAAATCAACCATGTTGGATGATATACACAACCAAGACTGCGCCCGTTCATGTGTGAGAAAATGCCAATCGTGTGCGCAGTGTATAATTGTGGTCATAACGCTACTCGTGACCCAGAGAAACGGCTTCTTTAGATTTCCTACAATCATCAGAAACAACGATCCACAAAAGAGGGATGAATTGCTGTCTACCGAACGCCGTAAGCTGGTTTAGCAACATAACTCATGAGGATTTAACAGAAGAAAAAGCACAATTCACCCGTGTGTGTGTGGCGTCCACTTTATATCTGGTAAGAGCTCATGCTAAAGCTATGTTTTCAATGTTTACGTTAAACATTTGTGCTTATGATATACCCGAACACTGTAAGACCTTACTTCTCGTCAACAGGAGAAGCGGCAAAGCTTTATGATGGCAGCCATTTGCTCTTTTCTTCTGTGCATGTTTTTGTTTTGCTTATTCTTGTTTGGATGTAGTGAGCAATCCCAGCCCAAAGTCGATCTAACAGGCTCACTGAACATGCTGATCGTCTGACATCATTCTCCACTACATGATAGTTCAGCTTTTTACTTACACCTCCACTCTCAAACCACTCGGATGTCGTTCACATCAGACCTCCAGCTTTGACAACAGGAGACCAAAGTTTTTGTCTCTGCATGATAATGATAGATCTTTTCCCAAACACTTCTAAAATCCTGTGAGTAGACTACAAACACCAGTCTTGTAAAGCTCATGAATCTCAATGCGTAAACAGTGTAATCGGTGCCTGAGAGCTTTCGGGAATTTTCCCTCCCATCACTTCAGAGAGGGGGAGCTTTGCTGCAAGGCAGTTTCTAAACAGTGTTCAAAGTAATTGCCAAAGTGTTTGGACTGGATTTGGCTCAAACCCAAACTGTTGACTGTTCCTAATGGTTGCTAAGATATTAATATTGTCCATGCACAGTTTAATCCGGAGTGCTCAAGTTTTATTTATTGATTTTTACTCAAACTTTTTGTTTGATTTATTAGTTTGAGGAGAAATTTGGCTTGGCAGGACCTTGACACACTTTGCTGCAGTATTTCAATATGACACCTAACATCTCTCCCACTCTGTATTTGTCTCACCAGCTCCCAGCCCCACCACAGCAGTCCACTACTTGGCCACCAAGTGTGTGGACACAACCAAGCACCGACAGGAAACAAAATGGTTCATGCCTTGGGGTCCAAACCAATGCGACAAGATCCGGACCTTCGACGAGGCCATGGCCAAGAAGATTGAAGCCAACAACATTGTATTTGCTGTTCACATTCCTCTGCCTAACAAGGAGATGAGCCCCTGGTTCCAGTTTATGCTGGTCATCCTGCAGTTTGACATCGCATTTAAGATGTACAACCAGATAGGTGAGAACCATGGGTTTCTTATGGGTTTCAAACACAACGCGGCTCATGTTTCTCCCCCAGGACATGGCTTTCAAGATGTAGGAGGGGGAAGAAAGTTTAACTTGTGAGAGGCTATGCGATCCTATAGGGGACTTGTTAAGAGAACCAAGAGCCATTTAGATGGAAATGAACAAGTAATGACTTGGTTAAGTGTATTTCTTGTGTATCCCTTATGTGCCTTGCAAGTTCCTGTTCTGCATTTCTTTCGGTGGCTTGAGGATTTTTCCCAGTTGTGTCAATATTTTATCTCCGTTATTTCTTAGTTTCACAATCTGAAGGCAAATATTTGCAGAGGCTCTATGTGACCAAGCTAGCCTCTGAAATATTCACATCCATTGTCACTTATTATCACTTTACCAGTAATACTAATTTTCTCGTTCTCATATTACCTTCCCGGCAAGACGTCCTGGTAAGATGTTGTCTTGTGTTCTTATTTCAGTCGATCATGGCGAACGCTTGAGGAACCCACAGAAATGTGTTTTATTCAGGAGATTGGATTTCTGTTACACTGAAAGGCAGCAAACAATGATGGATGCCCTGCTGTTTGTTCTCTACAGGCCCTTGAGGTTTTGTAGCAGGCTTGTCAGACACTCTTGAGACGAGTATAAAGAGACGGACGGAGGTAATCTGGACCTGTTTCTTATTAGTTGCCTCTGATATGCCTTATTATGCATTCTTAAGAGCCACAACTAAATTATTTATTTACTTTGAATATGAGAAACTCCCAGTTAAGTGAATTTTACAGCTGACATGTGTTTGTCACTCAAGATTTAGGATAAATAACATTTTATAATAATTTCTGCAGTGACTGGTACGGTCTCATTTCAGTAACATTTCACTCGTACATCTCCGTGTATAAATTGTTACATTTGTTGCTGTTACTATCATCAATTTTTTCTGGGACAGATATAAAGGGTGTAAAGTGGGACACCCCCTTTGTTGATGAGTCCCCACCGTCCTGCAATTTTAACACACTTTGAAGTTAAGTGGCATCAAGGGTGCTTTTACACCTAACCTGTTTGGTGTGGTTAAACAAACTTGGGTCCGTGGGTTAGTACGGTTAATTTGGGCTGGTGTGAAAGCTGTCAAGGGACCCCTGGTGCAGATCACACAATCGACCCGAGATAGCTTGAAAAGGTGGGTCTCTGTCCGTCAAGCGGACTCTGGTTCGGTTCGTTTGTGATGTGAAAGTAAACAAACCCACCACACGATCTTCTGATAGCAGAGATGTGATTTTAGCATCTGTTCAGAAGCTAAACTACTGGTGAATCTGCTGATTGTGAATTATGTTAAGGAAGAGATCTTATAATTGGTCTGTATAAGGCCATGTAGTTAACCTATTTATGCAAATCATTTGGTAACCATGGTTACACATATGCATGTCAGCGTGGGTATTTTCCCTGATTAATGGCTCAAAAGCTGTTAAAACTGCTGAGCTTGTATCTGACTCGGTGTACTTTGTCAGTTCATTAAGTCCATTAAAGAGTGTGTGACAGCGATCCCACAGTAATGAGGCCTGAATCACTACTGTACCTGTTGGTCATTATTCATAACATGCGGTCAATTTGCAGTCTGATAATACAATTTCTTTTTCAAATCTGTTATTTCTTCATAAATGTAGACATCAGAAGCATTAAAGTGCTGAACAAATGTCTGCCAGTCACACTTTGATTTCCCCACGTGGGTCCTGATGATGCAGGATCATAAAAAAACAAGTTGCCTGTCAATATGTAGAACTTCAGCTTTACTCCTCTTGGTTCATTTGTAAAAAGTCAGAGTGAACATGAACCGGCAAGAATTAAAAAGGACCAATGTATTTTTTTCTGCCTTGGTCCTGACCACAGGAACCAAATTATGGGTGTGAAAGCAACCGTAAGCTTTGAGGAGAAACAAAGCCAATCAAGCTTGAAATCTCTCATACAGACTTTTCTTTAACCTCTTAAACCAGACTGAATTTAATAAATGTAGTCTCATTTTGGGCCCCAGGCTCTGTCCAATATCTTGTGACTATTGTCATGAGGGGAACCCACCTGTGAGTGTGAGTGGATAGACAGACCTTCAGCATCAGCTCAGTGCTTGAATGAGAGGAAAGGGAGGAGGAGGAGGGGGGAGATAACTATTATCTGGAAGAAGACAGGGTCTGGTATCCTGGTTGGTTGCCTGTAGAAGGGATTAGAGAGGATGACGAGGGAGACTAATAAGTGACTGGATCACCAGGAGAGCCTGGGAAAGAAGTTTTGACTCTTAATCACATCTTCAGCTTCGGCTTAGATTGCATAGCTCAGCTTGTTAATGTCAACTTGAGCGTTATAACAAACTCTGATGCACAGTCCACACTGACAAATGTCTGTAAACCTTGATGCATCCACCATAATTAACAGAAAGGTAACAGACAGACTTGTAAACATGTGGAGACCAAAAGGTTTGTGGTGTACTTTTTTATTTTTTATGACCCAGCCTTTCTGGTCTGGCTTGTCTAAACAGTCGAGCTACAATGGTGTCTAGTCATCGGCATCATTTGCTTGCTCACACTCTTGTCCTCAGTGGAAATGTGTTGGTTACTGCCTGGCTGCCAGGCAGAGGAGTCAGTGAATCAGCCCGGACCACAGACAGGTTTTTCTTACAGACTCTTTCAATCTTTCTAAAGCAACATGAGGTGCTGTGAGAATAGGTGGATGTTGAGGGAGTACTGTAGATGTAGATGTAGTAGAAACCAGCAGCAGTGAGATTCCCACTTTTAAACTCCCCATTTTCTCATCGTTATGAACCCATTCAAAACAACCCAACACTACAACTCAACAAAAGGAAGACAGACTTATCAAAAAGAGAGCCCGAAGATATCTCCAAAACATTTCAGAGATGGAGAGAAGATGATGCAAATAATTTAGCCTTCTGTAGCGGTGTACGGCAGCAGCTACAGCTACGGTTAGCAGAAGGCTATTAGCAACATTGCATGTCATCTCAAAGGGCTTTACAGGCCCACAGGTTTACAAAGAAAACAGCACGGTAGTTCTCATACATATGCATCAGGACAATGTTGGACATGAATGGCTCGTACAGGTTACTGTATGAGGTGTGCATATGCTCATGCTCGTCTGATGGGCAGGGCTTAGGACAGAGAGGGGAGAGCTGGAGGATGAAGGCTGTATCTTCACATTCTGCCAGCCTTTTTTGTGCTTTTTCCAGAAAACTGCCCTACCCTGGGCTAGCACTTAAATTTCAATATGCTGAAAGGATACCATGGAATCTTTACCCAATTACACCAAAAGTAATCTGGCTCCCCCATCTTAAGCATAACATTTATTCATTAAACTTGTTGATAGAAAAACCTAAAAAGATTGGATAGGATTCAGATTCCTTAAACTGAGTAGATGCTGGTTTTAGATTGAATAAAACTCTCAAGACAATGGAGCCAGGTCTTCCATAATTAACTAAATGGCATCAGCTCGTCCGGCTCTCTGTGCCAAAGGTAGGCGGATTCTGTTCTGCAGCTGTATAACGAGTGATCACAAGGCCATCTCTTCCTTGACTGCCTTATCTGTGTAACAATGTGTGAGGTTCGCCCTTATTAACCACTCCACCCACCTGCCCCACTCCACCCCGGCACCAAGCACCCCTTGGCCAGAGTCCAGCAATAACACAGCTGTTGAGGAGGCTTAGTTTCCGTGGCGATGGCCACTGGACTGGAGTGGAATGTTTGCATGAAGCGAGCGGACTTTCAGGGCGTCTGTCTCGACCAATGGCAGAGTGGAGGGCATTACAGAGACAGTCGGCTGCCAGTTCTCATCTGGTTCCCCCCCCTTCCTCTACTTTTTTCCCCCACAGCACAGGCCACCGAGTTTCTTTCTCTTCATTCCAGCTTGTTTCATAACGGCACAAGAGGCACTCTGGAGGGCTGGAGGAGAGAACACTTGGCTTTGTAATGTGATCTAAAGATGCAGTTTTAATAGCTTGGCTTTGGTTTCTGTTGTTGGATTCACTGGGCTGGTCTGTTGGAGGCCAGCTCAAGGTCCTGTTCAAGTTAATGTCAAGTAGGAAGTAACCTAGATTTGGGCCACCATGGAGCAGACTGAATCACTGACTGTTTACATGCTGAGAAATAATCCGACGGGACCACATATTAACATTTAAACGATTTGACCTTGTTTGTTTTACAATATACCTACCAAAAACAGCCTGGTTGAACATTCAGCCTTCTTAGATGTAGGTTTCATGTAGCTTTTCAATGGTTTTAAATTAATACAATATCCACTTTCAGCTTCTTGACACTACTCTGGAGTGGTATTAGCATGTGAAGCACTAGCATGGTATATGGAAATGAGCAGTACTATAGTGGGGACTGTCTCCATGTCAGTGGTAGCAGTGTTGTCACTTTGCTGGTCTCATAGTTAAAAGGCCGGGGCTGTCTGTCATCAGGACTTAATTTTATCCTGTCACTGAGATAATAACAGCCAGCAGAGTTGTGCAGGGAGGAGGTTTAATAGGCACAGAAATACAACAACAAGAATGTCTTGTGCCTCATCTCCCCTGCATGGTACCAGCATGGATTGACTCGTCTTGACTCGCTGTTCTTTTTTTTAGTTTTCCATTGGCAAAGGTTATGGATAGTAGCTGATACTAAAAGGTTTAATAGGCTGTAAATAGCTTTTTTTATGTTAATTTATAATTAATTTATGCTGAGTGCACTCTGTGTACTGTGTCCTGGTTTGAGTCGAGAGATAACTGGATATTGTTTTCAGAGCAGGTAGAAATTCTTCCATTTTGAAAAAATTTGAAATTTCTTCTGCAAGCACTGTGTAGTTCTTTGGATATAATGATTCTCCACAAATTGTACTTTTTGATATGAGGATGTTTATTAACACACAATGTCTACTAAATGTTTGTAGTGATCTGAAAGTGAATTGCTGTGGTTATTCTTTCCAGAGGATGGAGCGCTGGCCACCATTGACGTGGGCCTGGCCTACAGAGACGACACAGTCAGCGAGTGGACGGAGATGGCTCACTCTTTCGAACAGAGGAAGCTCACCTGCAACTTCACCACTGCCAAGGTGTGGACATGACACTGCCTCACCATGATGCATCTTTAGAGTACCAGAAACAGCCTATTCCAAACATACTGTATATCGTGTATCTTTCGATAATGCTAATTATAATGACACCTAGATGCCACCAGTGTTGGCTAATGCACATGTCATATTTATGGGAGCGACTCACAACAATTATGATTACCGCTGGACACTTAAACATGGTCCTACAGCTAATAGTGTTCTATGTCTCAACTCAGACACTTAGTTGCGCAGCATGACTGAGACAGTTTTACAGTAATGTGTCTGTCTATCCATCTTTCAATGTTTTAAACCAGATCTGGTGTGTTGCTGTGTTTTTTTCCAGACCTTTGAGAACGAAGGACGTTACTATGAGTGTGAACTGCTGCCTTTCATGGAGGTCGGCAGCGTGGCCCATAAGTACTATCTTCTCAACATTCGGCTGCCTGTCAACGAGCGGAAGAAGGTCAACGTGGGGATCGGAGAAATCAAAGACATTCGTCTCGTTGTAAGATGCCGTTTGATTGGTACACTGCTTAATGTTCACAAGCACAGTCAAGGGACTTTTTTTCAACTATGAAAGAGAGAAAGTTTGCCATTGAGTGATTTGGTGTCTACCTTTTTTTTTGTTGCCAATAATATAACAGAAATATTTGACACTGATTCTTTCTCTTCCAAGAGCATCCACCAGAACGGAGGCTTCACCAAAGTGTGGTTTGCCATGAAGACGTTTCTCACACCCAGCATCCTCATCATCATGATCTGGTACTGGAGACGGATCACCCTGATGAGCAGACCTCCTGTGCTGCTGGAGAAGTAAGGCAGCTCCCTCAGTGCTATTCTGCGTTCCCCATTGTATTGTTGTTGCCTTATTTATTAATGTTTCAAAATGATAGTCTTTGGCATCATTAGGGCTGATTTAGCAGCAGCACACAGATCCACAGCAGGTGAAAGGAAACTATACAACAGAGCAAAACCTCATTTTTATATAACAATTAATTAAAATTAAATGTAATATTCCATTTTTTTTTTATTAATCATCTCTTAAAAACAAACAAATGTACCAAGATAATAGACTGTAGATAGATGGATAGATAAATACTTTATTGATCAAGTAGCTTAAAAGACATGACATTACACATCTGCCCCTCTCCCCATTGAAAAGTAAGTACAAATAAAATTATAAATACAAAAGTAAAAATACAGGCTGTTATAATAATTGACAGGTCTAGTATTTTTCTGATCAGGCATCTTTCAAATACATCTGATTCAGAACATGAGATATTTGTATTCATTCCTTAACCAAACACCATGAAGTTTAAAGCAGCAAATCCAGGTAGTCCTGCCTGGAGCAGATAGTTTAAATGCTGGGAGAGCAGAAGCCATGCGCACAGCCCGTGTTTGTCTAACCCCCTGCTGTGCTGGGTAGACAGATCAGTAAGAGGCAGCGTTCTGCGCCACAGGAAGTGCCTGGCGAAGCGTGAAACACATTACAAAATCTGCAAGCTAGCACTCAACCCACACATTTAGGACACACACCAGCTCGTTGAGACACCATGTGCACACAGATGGACACACACGCACACGCATGTCAAAGTCTCTCTCTCCTTCCCTCTGTATTTTCCGGCTGAATGCTCTTATTCCCAAGTGAACCAGCAGGCACTCAGGAAGTGTGACTCGTACCCTATTTGTGGACAGTGGGTGATTTTTTTCTTTTCTTTTTTTTTTCATGCTGAACAAGAGTCTGCGGTCATGCTAGTCCACAGAGGTGTCAGAATGATACACAGGAAAAGCACAGATGGGATTTATGTCATCAACCATGGCTCTGTTCAGTTAAATGTGTCACTGGGTTTGCATGCACAGCAGCCAGTAACTGGCTCACCCAAATGGACTGCAGACATAATTAATGTTAGTTACACCTGTGCTCCTCTTGCTATCACATGTCAAAATGTCCATTTAAAGGTATATCTAATATTTCAGCTTTAAAAAGTTTAAAAACGACTACATTAAATATTTTCAGTTGTGTACTATCATCATCCCAAATGTAGCTGTCAGAAATAGATTTTTCTACATTTGAATTATGCACTTTTTAGATCTTGGTCATTTTTAACTAATATATTTTAACTGGAAGAAGGATTTGATTAATTGGAGATCTGGCTATCAGAGTTATCAGAGCAACAAGCTGCGCTAACGTAAGCAGTTGCATTCTATGTCCGCCGAACTGTGTTGGAGAAACCCTCATTTTTAACGTGAAACTGTTTTTACCGTTTTTCAATCACCGGTTCCCTTTTTAGTTTTGGAGAGTAAGGATCATGATACCATTCTACTTCACGACGCAGATTACACATTTACAGATTTTCATACCATGCCCTTATTCCACACACACACTCGCACACACACTCTCCTGTCTGTGTTGGTGGTGCTCAGAACGCATTCCTTGCATTCCAGTCAAATGTGGTTTCACTCTGTTCGCTCCGTAGAACATTGATGACGAGCTGGAGTGGAATTGCTTAGAAACTGTGTTACATTACTTCTATTACCCTCAGCGTAAAACATTTTTACCACATTTTTACAGGTCACCTTACTGCTGCTTTTTTCTCACCCTCTGTTTTGCCTTCTTAACGATCTAGTTACTATATCCTTTCATCTAATGGTGGCATGCTGGAACCTGCTGCAGACGCTTGGAAGACGAGCTCTATTCTGTCTTTCTATAGACCGGTTGTTCTTAATTCCTTCCCCGTTTAGTTTTCTCTCTAATATCTGGATTTCAAGGTTGAGGGAGGTTGGCTGTAATAATTGGGCTTTTTGTAAATGAGTAAATTATGTAGACTTGCAAAGGTCAGTGGGGACACGCTGTGCTTGTAGCTGAATGGATAATGTCCTGAGATCTAATGAGCTTGCTTTAAAACATAGATTGTGTCAGAGTAGTGTACAAGATGTAGTTCAGAATCGGGTATAAGCCTGTCAAAGTGACCCTCAATTTAATCTGCCAACACAGTTCAACACTACATTATTCTTATTTAAGAAAGGTTTCCTCAGGGGTTGTAGCTTGTCTGGTCTGATCCATTTATCTTTCTTGAACACACCTGCATGGCTATTGATATTAATCATTTTTTTAATATGCTTCAATGGATATATTTAAACGCATGGTTGGCCTTCATGATGAGTCTTTCAAAAATGTAAATGATAGTTTTAAGACTGTTTTTGCTCCCTCAGGGTAATCCTGGCTCTCGGTATCTCAATGACATTCATCAACATCCCAGTGGAGTGGTTCTCTGTTGGCTTCAACTGGACCTGGATGCTGCTTTTCGGGGACATCAGGCAGGGCATCTTCTACTCTATGCTGCTCTCCTTCTGGATCATCTTCTGCGGGGAGCACCTCATGGTACTGTACACGGCACCTTTTAACTTAATGTTTTTCTGACTGACCTGCAGGCTTGCTTGCTAACTGCAATTACAGCCATTCCGTGCAAAAGGTATCAAAGTCTCATCTCAGACATTCTGTGACTAGCTAATGGGTTTGAAATAAAAACATAAAAGTTTAACAAGGTTTCAGATAAAAACGAGAGTGCTTTGGTTTTGACGTAATCAACTAGTGAACTTATTTATTTATTAAAAAGTTTAAACCAGATTTAAAAAAAGTTGGATAATTTCCCACGGCACACCTGACAATCTCTCACGGCACAGTGGTTGAAAACCACTGATCTACAGTATGACCCTTTTGGTGACGATGGACTTGTTCTACCATACTATATTTGATGTATGAAATGTAACAGTGGATCCTCTCTTTACCTCTGCTTCTCTCAGGACCAGACAGAGAGGAACCGTTTCTCAGTCTATTGGAAGCAGGTCGGACCCATCGTGTTTGGCTCCTTCTGTCTTTTTATCTTTGACATGTGTGAGAGGTGAGACCAAGTTTTTTCTTCTTCACTATTTAGAACAAGAGACTTGGTAAAGTGGTAAATATCAGTATGCAACACATTATAATAATGAACCTTGTAAAATTCTTTCGTATTTTTTTTGTATGTCTATTCTAAGGCTTCATCTCTACATGCTGTGTGTAGTCTTTGCTATTTGTAATGATATGTTGTGACACACTAAGAGGAGGTAATGCTTAACTGTGTTTTTGTTGTGTGCCACCAGAGGGGTCCAGCTGACAAACCCCTTCTACAGCATCTGGGCGTCTGATGTAGGGACTGAGCTTGCTGTATCCTTTTTTTTTTTTTTTTTTTACTGTGTTTGACAACAGTATCAGAAGAAGAGCACTCATGCAAACCGCTTGTCTGATAGGTATCACGCTAATAAAAACCCTCAAGAGTGTATATGGCCAAATCATGTTTTTAGTCTCAGTTTAGGCTCTTGTTGCAACAAATGTTTGTCTTTACCAACACTGTGTGCCAAGTTATCATGACTTAAAGGGGTGTCAAACTCATTTTAGTTCAGAGGCCACATACAGCACAATTTGATCTCAAGTGGGCCGGCCAGTAACATCACAGCATAATAATCTGTAAATAACGACAACTCCAAATTCTTCCCTTCGTTTTAGTGCAAGTACATACTGAAAATGTTCAAATTTGATCTTTTTACAAAACATTATGAACAACCTGAAATTTCTTAAGAAAAGAAGGTGCAATTTTAACAATATTATGCCTCAGTTTATCTACAAAGGCACAAAACATTTTGTCACAGGTACCTGGAACAGTATTTTACTTTATGATCAAAACAACTAATTTTTACACTTTGCAAAAGCCTCCCATGGGCCGGCTTGGACCCTCTGGCGGGATGGTTTTGGCCCCCGGGCCGCATGTTTGACACCCCTGACTTAAAGGGACAGTTTGGATGTTTTGTAGTGGGGTTGTATGAGGTACTTACCCAGAGTCAGTGTATTGGCTACAGTAGATGACGGTCAGCACACCTCCGGTTTGGAGAAACCGTCAGGAGCTACGACACAGAAGCTAACAATGTCCTGCTGTGGACGGGGGCAGCAGCAAGACACCTAAAAGAAAGGCCCATCTAAAAAAAATCCATATCAGTTTATGTGCACGCTATATTTATAATATTTTCAGTGATTTACCTCGTACGTCATTCAGCCCTTTTCAGACAGGGAACTGAAGCCGTTATCTTTGCTCTCACTAAAGCCACCAGACTGCATTGGTTAAAGTGATTGTACCTCACAGAACACAGGAGTTGCTGCTCTACCGCTGCCTCCATTGGTTAGTTTGTTTGTGTTATTGTGGGACTTTGGTGAAGTTTTTTCCCATAGAGTCTAGTGGCTCTAGCTGACCGTGCCGACCGTCATCTACTGCAGCTAATACACTGACTCTACATGAGTATCTCATACAACCCCACTACAAAACATCCAAACTATCCCCTTATTGCCTCGCTTCCAGTTCCTGCAGTACATGTATGAGACGTTCTTCTTGATTGCTTTAGCATGAACTGGAAACTGTTCTCTAGACTAATCAGATGAGAAATAATTCAGTAATGCCATATGTGAAAGCTTTGCCCGGGGTATCGGAATGATGTGTTTATGTGCGTGTACCTGTTGGTTTGCTTTGCTTGCCGAGCTGAGCAATGCAAGATTTAACAGCACACCTCTGTGCTGCCAAACACCCTGTGTTTCCACCTTTTCCTGCTTTTCCATTTAGTCCCATCAAAAGGAAAGAGCTGCTTAGTGTTCCTGACTCTCAGCGGTTTGATGAAGTCATCAGGTCTCAGTATACTGCATATGTCACATTTGGAGCAAATAAGGTTAAACCTGCATACTATGACACAGTCTTCTTACTTTACAATGATGACGCTGCATTTGTGGACAAAGAATTGAAGTAATTGCATCTATACATCTATAGTATGCACCACCACTCCTAAGGAGTGTGTTTGGTTATTTCCTTGACTGGTGTTGCCTCAGATGGCATTTATCATTGTGGCAGGGATCTGTGCCTGTCTCTACTTCCTCTTCCTCTGCTTCATGGTTTTTCAAGTCTTCCGCAACATCAGCGGTAAGAGGACGTCCCTGCCTGCCATGTCCAAGGCCAGACGGCTGCACTATGAGGTGTGTGTGTGTTTGCATTTCTAATGGTTCATTATCACCAATTTAAAAACAAACAGTTCATGACTCTACAAAAGGATTTCTCTGCTACACGGACTATGTTTATTATTATTATTATTATTATTATTACTATTATTATTATTGGGTGGCTCAGGAGGTAGATCCCTGGCCCCTGCAGCGTCCTTGGGTAAGATACTGAACCCCAAATTGCTCCCGATGGCCGTGTGTGTGAAAGGTTATCACTAATGACGAGCTGATGTGCACCTTGTATGGTAGCCGTGAATGTGTGTGAATGCTGGCATGTGTTGTAAAGCACTTTTGAGTGATCGCAAAGATTGTAAAATGCATTCCAGTCCTGTTTTCTCCTTCACTATTCTTAGGGTCTGATTTTCCGCTTCAAGTTCCTCATGCTGGTCACTCTGACCTGTGCTGCCATGACTGTCATCTTCTTCATCATCAGTCAGGTGAGTGCCGCAATGTAATAAATTCAGACATAATTGTGGCCATAGGATATTTATTTATGTGATAATTGGTATTAAAAAAAAAAAAAAATTCACAACGACTATAAAAGTTTCTTTGCTGCTGTTCCAAAACGTACAACGCTCCGCCCTTTTCAAAGTCTTTTTGTTTTGTCTGTGTCCAGGTGAATGAGGGCCACTGGCACTGGGGAGAGCACACAGTGCAGGTGAACAGCGCCTTCTTCACCGGCATCTACGGCATGTGGAACCTGTACGTCTTCGCCATCATGTTCCTCTACGCACCGTCTCACAAACGTTATGGAGACGAACAGTCAAGTGGTCAGTGCATCACCGGTAACTACGTGTTTCTACTAACTTCCTAATGAAGATGATGCAGAGTCCGTTGTAAATGTTCATGACTGCTTCGTAGTAGTGCAGATACAGAAGGAGCCAGATTCCCAGGGGAAAGAAGGGTCTCTTTGGCCAGAGAGGGTGATTCTAATGGACACCAGGCTTCCTTCCAGACAGAAAGGAAGGGAGCAGTGAAGAGGGGTGGGGGAGGGGTGGAGAGCAGGGAAGTAATGAAAAGCATCGCTCCATCTCCTGATGTCAGTGACGCAGGGAGAGAAAAAGAGGGTTTGAAGATCTGGAAGCTTTCCCTGAAGTGCATCAACCAATCTCATGGGAGCGGCGCCGCGCTCCAAGTTTCAGTCTCTGTGTTGATTTATTTTATCTGCTCATGAGTTTCACTTCAGTTTCGAGTATTTGTGTTGCTGAAATTCAGCTAAACTTGTCCCATCATTGACGTGTCTGTGCATCTGTTATTTCTTCCAAATGATTCATATCATTGTGGATGGCCACAGAATGGAAATGTCCATTCTGTGGGAGGTATAGGACTTTGATTTCACATAGTTCCCACGGGTCCTTGAAATCCTTAAAGGTTTGTGAATTTGAGAAGAAAAAGTCAAGGCCTTAGACAAAAATGGACATGGTCATTAAAAGTGCTCGTATTTATGTATTTTATGCAAAAATAGAAAGTTATTATTATTTGTTGTACTTAAACTTAGTAAATGGGCAACTTTCTGCTGTCTGCATGTGCTGCAGTTGCATAATTCTTTCACACACCAGCTGTGTAGAGAATGTGTGTGCATGACTGTTTGGAGTCGAGTGACTGAGGTTAAGCAGCAGCAACAAATCTTACGTTAAGATTAGATTCGATTTATTGTCCCCACGGGGAAATTAATTTTCACAGACTGTACATGTACACAGTATACATACAACAAATAACACAGACAAACAGATGGCACCACACATGACAGGTATACAGGCACACACACTCAGCGCGGCCTGTTATTTAAGTTATGCAATGGCTGCGGGGATCAAGCTTTTACCAAAGCGAGACCTTTTATATTTTAGAGTTCTGTCCCTGTGCCCGGATGGCAGTGGGGCGAGGAACTGATTGCGTGGGTGTGTAATGTCCTGTTATATTGTGCTTGCGATGCGTGAGTTGGCCATGTTGTTTAGCACTGTGAGGTCGGGTGTGGGAGTCCAATTATCCTGGCAGTGGTGTTGGTGATACGTGTGACTTTGGCACAGTTGACAGTGAACATATTGAAGAAGCAGGAGGAGCAGTACATGAGGGTGGGCTGGTACAGTAGTAGGAGAGGGGGGGGGGGGGGGGGGGGACATGCAGTCCTTTAAGTTTACAGATGACTGATAATCTTTGTTGGCTCTTTGTGAAGATATCAGTGGTGTGTTGGGTATTGATGATGATGATGTGCTGTGGTGTGTTGGGTATTGATGATGATGGTGTGCTGTGGTGTGGGGGAACCCATGATGATTTCTTTCATTTTACAGACATTGAGGTGGAGATGGTTGTCCTCACACCACTTGGTGAGGACAACCATCTCCACCTCAATGTCAGTAAGCTAACTTTCAGCTATGCCTGGAAAATGTAAATTCCAGGACTCATGGCTCACCAAAGACAAAGGAAGATTGGCTTATTAGATCTACGGTACATTCATAGAGCCTGCAGCAAATCAATAAAGGTTCACGCTATGACCTTGATCTAAAACTATGCCGTTGTGAGGCCTTTTGAATTTGAGGGCATTGGGCCTGGAAAGTACTTTAAAGTAATTGAAATAGATTTTTAAGAAGGTGTGGATACCCTGATTTCAAGAACTAGTTGTTTTCATTTAATACACATTATTAAAATGTAAAAGTTTAGTAAAAAAATAGAAAAGACTAAAGGATGTTAAAATATATTTAATTATTTATTTGCCAATATTAAATCAATGTGATGCTTTGGAAGCACACAAATTCCATTGCCAATGAATTTTAGGTTAGCAAATGCAACATTAGCCCGATTTTAACCTGACTTTCCACAACCGTCTTCCATCCGAAGACTGAGACGGATCATTTAGTTGGTTGAACAGAAGCAGACTGACGTCTCTCTACACCTCTACAAGGGATGATTTTGGTGTTGATGATGTGTCGTGTTTATGTGCAGGAGACAACGGAGCAAACAGTGGAGAGGACATCCAGCTGACCACTACCATCACACATGTTGACGGTCCCACTGAGATCTACAAGATGACCGGCAAAGAGGCCCAGGAGTAGATGTCACACTGTCATTAAGACTCCCCTCTACTACCTACTGCTCCAGCAACCTCCTCCCTCGTATATATGTAATCAAACAGGCTTTTCTCTTTACGTCGCCCGGCCATGAAACGGCATCAACAATCCATCTTGTATGTAACCTACCAGTCTCATAGTTACTTGTCCTGTTCCAGCACCAAACCCTCAGCTGTGTGACTTGACTAAAACGCTGAATATTATCAACACTCCTATCAGTCCTTTTTCATTTCACGGTGGAATCTTTTACTTTTCATTCTTCATGTAAACTGTGTTTGTAAATGTTGCACAGTGCTTTTGACACCAAAAAAAGAGCTTAGAGTGTAAAGAAAAGCATTTCTTGGTGGTCAGAAGTTGTATTTGGCAGCCATCACACTCCAGTGTGGTTAAACTGAACTCCTTTGTAAAGCCCTGAGCTTTTGACAATGGACAGCAAGATTTGCGGATACATCTAGTTTGATTTTCTGCTTAATGTACCTGTTCTATTCTCAGTCGAGGCCTAAGCGCCTGTCACAAATATTCTTCCATAGAAAGTAGATCATGTTTAGTACTGCTGTCAATCTTTCAAGTGGTGGAGATCTTTTTTCTTTTATATCATGTATGTACAGACCACATTGCCACTTTGGGAAATGCGTACTGTACGTTCATTATGTTACAATGTAGATATCTATTTTTTATAAAGTGCTTATTTTCAGCTTCACAAAATATATGCGTCAAGCTCTATCAATGTTTTTGAAGTTGACTGTAGCCTACATTATACATGGTTCTTAGTTTTCTTTTTGCTTTTCATGCTAATTTAAATAAAAACACTTTTACTTAATAACCGTGTGTATTGTCAGTGTTTGAATGATATGAGTTTTATATAAGAGTCCTTATTTTTAGTCTTTTGCCAGTAATTTAATTTAATTTAAATTTAAAGGGAAATTAAAACAGGAAAAGGATTGTCACTTAATTATCTGGATTTCAGTGTCTTGTACTCCTGAGTTTATAGTGACCTTTACTTGGAGTCCATCATACTAGACTGAATATATAATCAGAAAATTGAGACTTTTTGTCAGTTGAAACATCTTGTCTGCAGGGCTTTTTGAAATAAACTCATGTGTGTGTTTGGTGCAAGTACTGTGTGTCTGAATATGAACATGCATTCATAGGGAGAGTGCGCCTCCGCATGGCTCACAGCAGAACAATAAACCTGCGTTCACAAACTGCTAGTGAGACAGGAAGTTTTGCTCTTTTTTAAGATTTAAAATGCATTCTGAACGAGGGATTTTTAGCAGATAAACTTGCATTTGCATTTATAGTGCTTCATGAAAAGGTGGCAAGCTGTTACTTATTTCTTCTTCGGGAGGCTTTGCTTTTACTCCACCAAATGTCAGATACGTGAACTGCTGTTACCAGTAAAGCTGCATGTTAAGCTTTTATCCGTTTTACAATACAATGTGTACAACATTTTTCCGGACATAAGCTAGTTTTTTCTCAATTTGTAGAGCACACAACCCTTTACCTAATCGATAACGGAACAGTATAAATAATAGAATATATATAAGTCAATTAATCTTAAATGCATCAATATGTTAAAGGTTAACAATTGTAATTATTTGGATTTTTCATTCTTTAATTTGTTGATTCAATTTATTAAAGTGTGTCTAAATTGTAGGCTATTTCCCAACATGAAGGTCTAAATGCCATTTCAAAGCTCTCTCCACGTTGCCTGGAATAAACTCTGATGAATATTTGTATTTATTGGCCTCGTTCAAATATGATGAGTCTGCTAAAGTGTCATTTAAATAACAACCATGTGTACGTTTTAATGTATAACAGTATATCCTCCGTTTATTTCCACTTGCACAAAGTTTAATAAACCTCAACGGAGGTATTATTTTGAAATTCTTATCCGGAAGTAGTATTTTAGCGGCAGCTGGCTTGACGCTGGTGAAGATCCGCCAGTGTTTTGGTCGGTCCGCCTCTCTCCTCCCGACTCAATTCAGCTGTTCTCGTCGCAAAGCTTCAAGTGGCGGAGCAAAAGGAGAGGAGAGGGGGAGACTGGTCTTACAGAGAAGGAAAAAAAGTAAACGAAATTAAATATTAACACCAACCGTCAGCGGAAAGTGAAAGCGGCACGATTCGGCAGCTTTGAAGTCGCCGCTGGGGTCCATGTAGAGCTGTTATTCACAGTCTATGGTGTAAACACAGAGTGTAGTTGTGACATTGCGTTGTGAGCGACACAGCAGAGGGAAAGGTCTCCTCCCAATCTGTTGACTGATACAGGTTGGCTTCAGTGAAAGGAGACACGGCGAGACCTGACTGTACATTCCCCCGGCCAGGTAAGACAGCCATGTGTCCTTACGATAAACTGTCACATTAACAGCGGACATAATTGCGTTTTTAACTGAAGCAAGAGTTGGTCTCAATCTCTCTACTACTAGACATATTTGCTGTCATTGCTGCCAGCTTTCTCAGTCTTCATCCGTGTGTGCAACACGTAGGTGGCACCACAGCGAATTTATGCCTAACATTGTTTATTTGTCCTTATCTGTGACTGCAGTGACCAAACGCATACATATGAGGCTCACCGCTTCATGAACACCGTATTCAACAGGTGATAGTTTGAGCAGCTCAGTGCTGTCTGGGCCTTCTGCCCTGGTTATTCTCCGCTGGCCCCACCTACTGTGTTTGCCACATAATAACTTACTTTGGAAATCAAAATAGATTATTCAAGTACAGAAAAACACAACAAAAAAAACCCTCCTTCACATTACTCGATTATGCAACAGGTAAAGTCTTACACCATTACCAGTATAATCCAACATGAACCAATTATATTCTGAACCCGTGTGATGGTTGAAGTGGAGGCAGTGGCTGAGATGTTGACATGGAGCAATGAGCATCAACAGCTCTGTTGATGTCCCCCTGGCCATGAGGAGGACAGAATACAGACCGGCCATTGATAAGGCCAACTCATTAGTACCCCATTCACCGCCATCAAAGCCTCCTCTCAACGGCCATCAGCATGAGTGGGTCGCACCACACACTGGAAGCTGAGGATCACACACTTCCTGCCTTCACGCTGATGACAAGGCTTTGGTTTTGGTGTGACACTCATTAGGTTTTATTATGAAGGACTGAACATCTTATCACTGACACTGGCCAAGAGGAAGAGCCTCAGACAAACATGCAGATATGAGCTAGAGCTGCAAAGATTAATCGATTTAGTCGTCAACCATCAAATTAACCGGCAACCATTGTGATAATCGATTGATCGGTTTGATTAATTTTTTAAGGAAATGCTAATTCCAGCATCTTAAATGTGAGTATTTCCTGGTTTCTTTACTCCTCTATGACAGTAAACTGAATATCTTTGAGTCGTGGACAAAACACGACGTTTGAGCGCGTCATCTTGGGCTTTAGGAAAACACTGATCGCCATTTTTCTAGGGCTGTCAACGACTAATGTGATTCTTAGTAACTAACACTTTGATTTACTGATTTAATCGACAGCTTTGTCTTCTCTACAAAGACGCATGCAAAAGCACCACTTTAAATCTTGTGCTTACCAGAGATGTGCTTTTAAGTTTCTAGGAAATAAGTGATTCAGCATGAAAAAAGCATTAAAATGACTAATAGTCTATAGAAATCTTAGCACTAAAAGCAGTAGAAGCAGGGACATGCTGGTTTATTAGAGATCAAGACGATGACGTCCATGAACAGCTGCCTTGTCTAATGCTGTCAGGTCTGATCATGAGCTTGTCTGGTGCAATTCCTCAGAACAAACACTAACTGCCTGTTTTGGCAAAATCGGTATGTTTTTCACAAGAACTGTTCATTTCCTTCCCTCATTTGAATGGATAGAGCAGCACAGTTCCTCCAAATAATTCTCATTGATTTGTGTGTTTAAAGGTAAAAAGGTGAAAAAAGGTGAAACCTTTGACATGAGAGACTCACGTTTTTAAGCTCTCTCTACCAACTTCAGTGGCATGGGCTGCATTTGGAGCCGTTTGAGTAGGTTAGCCCGGATTGCTGGCAGGATTCAACGTGACGTGTGATGCATGTAAATGGATTAGTACCAGGAGGAGGGGGCTAGGTGGTCGAGATGGGAACAATGTCTTGACTAATGCAAGGATTAGATTAGAAACTCCTTGTACAGTTGGATATTGAGGGGAGGATGGGATCTTCTAACTCTGTCTCCATATGAGTTTAGCTTGTTTAACAGTGGATGGTCTGTTGGGATCATGTGGGAAGTGGCACATGAGCCGTAACCAATGCTGTAATACCTTATCCACCAGCCACATGGCTAGTGAATGTTCCCTACATACCATACCTGCCCATAGAGCTGCAACGATTAGGCGACTAATCGATAAGTCGGTTGACGGAAAAATGATCTCCAACTATTTTAATAAATTATTAATCATTTAAGTAATTTTCAATGCAAAAATGTGAGAAGATGCTTTTTCAGCCTCTCAAATAAGGTGTTTCCTGCTTTTCTCTGTTTTATCATATTAAAGTGAAAATCTTTGGGTTTTGGACTGACAGTTAAGATATTTAAAGACATCACCTTGGATTTTGAGAAACTGGGGTGTACATTATTATATAGATAAATAACGATTAATCAAGTCATCAAGAAAACGACAATCGATAATTAAAATGATCGGTAGTTGCAGCCCTACCAATAGTTTTGAGCCCTGTTTATTGGCTAACAGGCTGCTCTGTAGGCGGCGTGCATATCTTCTGACACAGAATGCTGCCCGACTTGATCGGCAGCTCTGCCGACGACTTTTTGTCAAACGGTTTGTTGCAGGAGGAAGATGCAGTGCAGCGGTGAGCCTCCCGTCAGCCACGATCTGTTTCCTCATAGAGCTGCCTGTGGATTCCCCGCAGCTCTTTATTCTGCACAGTTTGTTGAAGTAGGAGTTGGTGTGTGTACGTGCCTATGCGTGCTCGCTTCAGTGTCTTTAGAGTGAACTTATTACTTCCTGACACAGAACTAAAGTATATGTTTGTACCTCATCAAAGAGTACATACACACTCTTACTCATTGAAATACATTAGTTGATTAACAACTATTTTGATGAATTACTGAAATTTATAAATCCAAATCCAAACATTTTCCTCGTATCAGTCTGCCAAATGAGACAATTTGTCATACATGATTAGCAAACTGAACATCTTAGGGCCTGAAGACGAGCTATCTGAAGACGTGGCTCAGTGCTCTGAGAAATTATAGGATCCTTTACTTTTATAAATAGATTAATTTAGAAAAACTACCTTCAGTTTCTTCAACATTAATACATAATTTAATAAGTTGCAGTCCTAAAATTAATTGGATATTTTTAATTAAGTTTTCAATGTGAATATTTTCAGCTTGTCTGTGTTATTATACATAATAAACCATAGTAAGTATCTTTGGATTTTGGACTGTTGGTCGGTCAACACATTTAAAGATGTGACCTTGGACTCTGTGATAGACAAAACAATATATAGTTGATAATAAAATAATCATTAGTTGCAGCCCAAAACAGTTTTTCTGTCCTAAACTATTTCTTTGTTAATTTAACCAAAGAAGTTGTCAATTAATAATAATAATAATAATAATAATAATAATAATAATAATAATAATACATATTATTTGTAAAGCGCCTTTCATAGCTAAAAGCAATCTCAAGGTGCTAGCAATTGATAAGTATTATCTGAACCCAAGCAGAGATACTACAGCTTTACTTAAATGTTTATTTCAACGACTAACCGTATGATCAAAGTATAAGGAAACTAGATTACAAATGTGAGGAGACATTTAAGTTACACTCTCAGGGACTTGACATTAAGGGTTGGCAATATGACGATATACCACGAGTCAATATAAATGTGTCAACCGTCAGAGATTAGGGCAAGATGTTAAACTGATTTCACATGATCAGCAGTAAAATCGCTCTGGTACTAGTAACCTAGATTCCCGATCCAGCATTTTAGGGTGACATTTCCAATCCTGGTATCAGAACAACTCTAGCAGCTATCCCTTCAATATCTCTGGATGTATTGGACTGTTGTCATCAAATCAATGATTATCACGGCAGCATTGTTTTTTTTAACATGCGTTTTGCGCCTGTGTGATTAAGCACCTTCATTTCAGGTCTTTAATTTGCTGGGTTAGCTAAAAAGAGACATTATTATTATCAATAAGGTATCTACACAACTCTGTAGTTCAGAGGTTGTGGACTTGGTGTGTGTGTGTGTGTGTGTGTGTGTGTGTGTGTGTGTGTGTGTGTGTGTGTGTGTGTGTGTGTGTGTGTGTGTGTGTGTGTGTGTGTGTGTGTGTGTGTGTGTGTGTGTGTGTGTGTGTGTGTGTGTGTGTGTGTGTGTGTGTGTGTGTGTGTGTGTCTGTACATGCTCTGCATTGTACATGTTAGTATTGCCTCCAGTGGTTTGCTTGAATTCCACCCTACCCAGGAGCAGATGCTCTGAGGAGTGGTGGGGACATTGTAGATATACAGTCACACCCATCTGTTGGTTTGGCAGCAGAATGACTTGCTTCCATTAAAAACTAAAGGTTACTGGATCCTTTTTATTGGCTCTAAAGCAGAAACATTTTTAGATATAGTTTTATTTTGTGTCCGTTCTGATTTGCATATTAATTAGAAACTGCAGGGAATCAAATGTTATAGCACAATCGTACATTTTTCACTGCTGGCTTCAGGAAGAACTAATCAGGTTGACATGAAGCTCAGATGTACATATTTGCAAAGGCAAGCAGGAAGTGTTGTCATAGCAACCGTCTCAGATAGGTACGGTAGTGTAACAGACCTAATTTCCCCTCAATCCTGTAAATGTGTCAAGAGTTTTTGATTGTGATTTATTGCTATGGGTTATTTTCTCTCTGCTCCCCCTCTGCATTTGCACTGAAGCTTTGTGAGACAGACAGAAAGATAGAACTGGCTATGCGATTACATTTTCATGATTTTATTAATATTAAATCGATGCACTGTGTAGATCAGGATAAAAAAATCCTCAAGATGTAGACGGTGTTTTTATTTCTGATTCCTCTCCTCAGAGGTGAAACATGACCGTTTATAGTTGAATGTTGCGCACATGAGGATGAGGACAGTGTGTACACATCCTGCAGAAACAGAACCATGTAGAGTACAGGCAGGAGCTTAAAGGAACACTTCACCCACAAAATGACCATTTGTGTATTTACTCACGTGTTCCCTTGAATTCTTGAAGGTGACCGAAGAATCCAAAAACACGTTGAACAGCAAAACTACATCAAAATATCCGTTAAACTCTCACACAACTCGTGCAGTATAATCAAGTCGTAAACTTACTACTTCACAAATACATGCATATTCACTAAAACCTTAGAGTTTAAAACAGTTTTGCATTAACATTACTCGTACTGATGAGCCTTATGAAGCGAGAGATTGTTCATGCAGAAGTGTAAAAAGTTGCGACAGCCAAACATCAAGCAAGTGCAACAACACAAGACACCACAAACCAGCCTAATATTACCTAATAATGCAACAGCAAGATGTCCAGTTCAGCGTCTGTCTTGCAGCCTTTTATTTGGTAAAGCTCTCACCAATGACTGAAAGCCAGTCCGAGGTTTTCTTCTTGTACGGCCTGTTGCTCGGTTATTGTCCCCTATTCTCTTCTTAGCTTCCTCCATCAATGTCCTCTTCGGTCTTTTCGGCAGTAGAGGCTGCTGAACCTGACTCCGTTGCTCGCTCGTCTGTCTCTGACTTTGGCACGACACAAGTATCACTCCCTGCCAGCATTCACCCTCCACCCCGGGCCTGAAAACCTCCTCCTCCCAGCGGTCCCTCACAAACACTCCCCGGTGCTCCAAGCAGCACGGCTAACTGAACTAACCCCTAAAGGCCCTGTCACACATATCCGTATGGCGGAAACGAATGCCGGCGTATACGAAATATACGGCAATATGCTGGTGTACGTTGATATAAATGAAGGGTAAGTTGTGATCGTTTGAAGAAGCAGACGATAGGCCAAACACGCCAGACAAACGGCCCTGTCACACAGCTCCGTATGGCAGAAACATGCCGCCGTATATGAAAAGTCCAAATACGTCCAACTTTTCCACAGCGGTGTTGTAGCTGACGTATACATAACGTATACATAACAAATTATTATACGTATGTGAAACCTGTTGATAGCGTATCACTTACTTATACAAAACGTATCAGAGCGTCTGGACAACGGAGCTGGAAAAGTGCCATTTGCTTCACGTCATGCTGATGCTGGAGAACAGAATGTACTCTTGTCGCAGCCTCTCAGCATCCTCCATGCTCTCTGATGCTGGGTTGACGTATTCATCAAGACGTGCTGTGAAGAAGTGAGGATGAGCTACTCACAGGGACCCTATATACAATATACAAACCCCAATAAGCTCCCAAAACGCTAGCTGAACGCTAGCTGTACTGTAGAAACACGTTTAATAAGTTACTGTTGTCAGGGATAAGCTTAACATAGGTTACGAATAGGTTATCAATAAATTGGCTGTAGGGTTCACCGTCAGCCGACGTAAACGTAACGTACCTCTAACGTAGTCACATACATATTCACGTATGTCTAACACAGTGGCGGGCCGTGCATTTCCCACCTAGGCCTTCAGTGATGTCCTACACAGTCCTACCTGAATTATTCCACCTCTTAATACCATCATTATGACGTTGTAATTATATCTGCGACCAAATCGATCTCTTCTCCTCCTTCAGCTATTGTGGGTTGAAAAAAAACAGCTTGTAGAAATCTAAACTAGCGCGTTCAAGGTCAGTTGCTAGCTCTGCATAGCTCCGCCTCTCAATAGTGCATATCCAATCAAAAGACGTGGGCGTGCTGACGTTATCGTACGCCTTCTAGCTGGCCCCGGTGTCCCCAACTCAAAATCTGATTGGTTAACGCCACAGTTTTGTCTTTCACTTTAAGGTACAGGCGCCCGCACTGTTGATTCTGAAGGCCTCAGGGCAGATTTCGTGGACCCTGGCAACACATTATGGCTGAAATATGATTGGATAAAAGCTCTAACATAAAGGCCAGCCCTCCAACTCTCCATCTGAGACTGGAAGCAGCGCAACCAAGAGGAAAGCTATGAAATGAAGAGAATAGACTATGGGGAATAATTTAATACATATTTGTGGAAAAAATATATAAAAATGAAATGTATATTCTGATGATGTTTAGGCCAGCAGAGAAGGCCTTGCTGGTCCTGACGGTCCGCCACTGGTCTAACGTAATTTATGTGTAACTTCTGCATAATTTATGAAGCACACGTTGGGTACGTCCGAAAACTTTGAACACACTCAAAATATTTTAACAGACTCAGCGTTCAACAACTTACCCCAGCGTAACACAGCGTGTTCTTAACAAATACTACTTATACCTTACCTTATAACAACGTAACCGTTCACCAAAGTTGCATCGTGTAATAACGGGTGTTCAGATTGTGACAGACAGACACTATGTCTCACGTCAGTGGAGCTAAATGATTTTGAAGTTATTTTAAGATGAAATAGTTGTATAATGTTGCTTTTAAGTAATAACTCATGACAGCCTAGGGCAGGGGTGCCCATAAGGTTGGTCGATCGCGAGTGTAGTGCGGGTAGATCGCGCACCGTTAAAAAAACAAAACGTATATATTCACCCAACGGAACCCCGCGCCCCCAGAAATTCAAGTTTTTTGTTTTTTTTTCTTGCCTTGCGCATTCACCTCCTCCGCTCTGTTTCGCTCCCACACACACACCTACAGTCAGGGACAGAGCGGTCAGATGACGGAAATGTAGCAATAGATAAGAGGTGTTCCCTTTGAAAGATTGTCCACTGTGCAACAAAAAATAGAAAAAGCTACAGGGGGGTTGCTCTGGCTCCTGAGCCGCAGGTTGCAGATATAGACCAATCACATTTGACTGACCTGTAATAACTACATTTATTACATAAATAACATTGTACATAACGAGTGTAATAGAAAAGTTATTTATTTGTGCATGCATATTAAGAACTAATGTTATTGGTGTAAAAGGACCCCTTGCAACGCAGAATAATACCTTTTAAAACTATCTCCAAGCCTACAAATACACAGTGACATTTCAAGACTTTATTGGTTCAGGTTGTTCCCGAGGCTTCAGTTTTCTGCCAGCTGTACACAGCTGTTCATCCTCAACTCTGATTGGACAGAGAGAAGGAAGCAGATAAGATAGGTGTGTTTACAGTGTAAACTATGTTCATGGTTGAAGTTCCTTGTCGACACTGATCTGAGGTTAGATCTGCAACTGTTTTCCAACTGTCAAGGTCAGCATTCATGAACAACTTCACAGTGTGCAGTTTACAGGCACAACGGGTGAATTCGCCTGATCTTATAATACAATATGATATAATATTTCACACAAATGTAAACAATGTTTTCTCTACCAACAAAAATCCAAACACAAGATGATTAGTGATGTTCCCATACAGTGAACACTCCCATATGTTCAATTCAGAAGCAACCAGTGCTGAAATGATTCGTCGATTAATTAGACTTCAACAGAAAATCAGTCTCCAGCAAGTTTTATAATCAATTAACTGTTTGTCATTTTCCATGCAAAATGCTAAACTACTGCCGGTTTTAGCTTCTTAAAAAGTGATGATTTGCTCCAGAGAAGATATTAGGCTTGTTTGAGAAGCATGCATTGCATGATGGTTAAGTATTTTGTCCAACATGCTTTGGAGACTCAACTGTGTAAGACATGGGAATCTCGCAGGACAAAGAACACAGGTTTAAAAAATTTTAAGCAAAGAGCCACGGGTCAGATTCGAACCCGGGCCGCTACTTGGGTCAAGACTCAGCCTACATGGGTTTGGTTCAACATGTCCAGCTCCATACAATAATATTGGGATTTCTATTGCATCTACTTCCACAGCTACTTCTGCCTTTGCAAGTCGAGTGAAGTTAGCTCCAAGCTGTTCGACTTCAGCGTCGCTTTCATAAACGTCCCCCGACTGCTCTCGTCTCCTTTAAGGCGAGCCTAAAGGTGTGAAAGTGTGTCCAAACAGAGAAAAGCAGGAAAACTCCATGTTTGCATTTTCTCACATTTTTGCATGAAAAATTCCAAATAAAGATGAATCATTTATCAAAATAGATGGCAATACTTGTTCTGTCGAACGACTAATCGATTAGTCGGCTAATTTCAGCTCATAACTCCAACAGAAAACATATTTCAGCTTCACAGGACAGTGTGTGTTTCTGTCCATAAGGGCAGTGGACAGAAGGAAGAATAAAGTGTTGTATATAGATCAGTGAGACAATAAGAAAGTCTATCTTTCGGCCCATTGTCATTTTCAACCTGCCACATGCAGCAACGTCTGTGAGCCGTCCGTCCACCTGCTGTTCAACCTCACTTTGTGATTGTGGAGATGGGAGGGGCCACAGGCTGCTAAGGATTGAAAGGAAAGATATATATATATATATATATATATATATATATATATATATATATATATATATATATATATATATATACACACATTTATCTCTGTTGCATTTCTACAAAATCATTACAGGAAACTTCTCAAAAAGAAAAAGAGCAACACTCCTAAGAGATCAGCATGAGGGGATGTTGTGGTAATGTCACAGGAGTGGAAGATGGTTGGCAGTGTCATAACCCAACAGATATCTGTAGGAACTAATGAATAGTATCTCTCTCAGAACATCAGGCCTTAAAGCACATGTTGTGGCTTCTGCTTTGAGAGCTGTGTGTGTGGGTTTTTAAATACTTTACATACTTTGAAGTCAGCCCCTCAAGTAGTAGAGGAAACACTGGTGCTTTGTGTGATAACCTTTGAATAGATTCTGCATGAACACTTTGTTTGGTGTTTGCATATTTTCAGAATCATGGCAAGCTGACTAGGTTTAAGTAGAAGAAAGCAAAAATACTAAATACTGCGTAGAACTGTATTATTTGGTACAGTCGTAGAATGATATAGTAATTGTCATCCACACATCTGCAGTATCTTCTTTTTGCCACATGGTGGTGCCCTCTCCTGCCTCCCTCGAACTGCTGGTTGCTTAAAGAAGGTTCAGTGGCCCCTTCTTCACAAAGGCAAAGATAATATGACACAGAGACTTTAGTGTGCTTTCAGTTAACACTCTCTCTCTCTTTTATTAAACTTGTCCATTACACTTCGTCATTTCTTGTTATTCTCACGAGAGAGATAGAAAATGTGTGTGTGAAAGCTCAGATAGTGTGTGTGCACCCCTGTACTGTATATCATGTTCCTGTCTGGATCATTTACTGGAAGGACTCTACAGTAAGCAACACAAGCAGTGTCACTAACGAGCTTCACTCTGCATATGATCTTCTGTTTGCTGTAACCTACCTGCAGTTACAGTGCAGGGCTCGACACCAGCAATTTCCTGGTTTCCATGCCAACTAATTTTTAGCCTTTAGTTGCCATCAATGGTATCCACTTGTAACAAATAGGGACAGAAAACATGCAAATAAATCTATTTTTAATATTTGTTGCATGAGTCTTTTGTTAAATGTTACATCTTTTATGTTTGGTTCCTGTTACTGTAATAAAGCTTTTATTCTTTTATGTCGCATTTAAGTTTATTTAGCTGACCTATAAATGTATTTGATTTTAAATACTCAAAATATAAGGTGACTAAAACATGGCAACCATAGTTTCAGTTTTGTCAAACTAAAAGAAAAAAAGATATGTTTGCCAAATGTAATGTTCTTAAGCAATTAACAATAATACAACATTTACATCTATTATTTGGAAATAATTTTTTTTTAATATTCCCCCCCCCCCACCCCCCCAAATGACCTATATTTTGTGATATAGTATATATTTTTATCTCCATGCATGCATCTCATAATAAATATACTCAAGGTCTATAAGAGGCACATGATAAGCTCACCTAGTATTACAAAGTTTCCTGTATAGTGGAATTTGTAGGAATGTAATGCAAAGCCAACTGTGGTTGGACTGGGCTTTGAAGTGTTCCCACTCACAGGAAGACACACCTTTTGACACTAACTCTGCTCACTTATGTTATTTCCTCTGACATACAGTGCACAGCATTTCACAAGAGAGTCCTGCCGGCATAAAAACGCTTCCTGTCAGACAGGAATGGATATGACTCCCTTTGAATGTGTTAACATGTCCTGGGTATGAACAGGTTGACATTGTTGGTTCAGCAGTTTCGTCCATGGGTATCATTTGTTCAGATATCTTGAGGTGAGAGTTCAAGGGACCCCTGTGAATATGGCCATGCCAGTTTTTGTCTCATCAAAATGTAGACTTACTTCGGAGCATTATTTAGCCTCCTTCCAGACAAGCTAGCATGACATGGTTGGTACCAGATGGTTATCTGAGCCTGCTTCAGCCTCTGAAAGACAATAATACCAACCGAGGACGCCGGTGTCCTGGGGGAGTAAGGGGTTAAAGGCTCCAATTACAAATGAATCATTCATCATAACATTTATTTATTGTGTGTGTGTGTGTGTGTGTGCTGGAGAAACAGTGTCACTTTGATGGCCTCTTTCATTTCTTTAGCGCCCTTTATGAGTCTATGGGGAAGTTGGCTGGCACCACAAACAAAGGCCTTCCTCACTGAGGCCTAGTCGGGACTCTGGAAAGGAGCTCGACACCTGTGGCATAGGGCTCACATCTACAAGTGTGTGTGTGTGTGTGAGGAAATAAATTGTACTCCTTTTTGTCGCCTCAAAGTCCTTGGGCCCCAAAGTTTTTGTCCGATGCCACACTATGTTACTGTGACTCAAACAAGCAGAAACAGGTGTCCAAGAGATGCACAACCCCCGCCTGTCTCAGTGTCTCCTTGGTAAAAAATAATTCACTCACATTGACGCACATTAAAGAGCTTTGTTTGACTAATTTATTATAGAGTCATGGAGTATGTTCTGGTGCACGGTGGAACAAGGCCTCACATTTTGTTCAGGAATGGTTATCGTACGGTGGTTCCTTGTGCAATTACCTCTCTGGTCTGTAACAAATAGGCAATGTTCCCTTTGCACGGGCTTCTTATTGAAAAACTACACACTTATCTGATTGTGTGAAACATTAATTATGTTCTTACCAGGAGCAGTCAGCCTCATAATCTGCAATTCAGACATTTCACACTGACTCCGTTTGGAAGAAATGATTACATCTCTGAGTAAACACATCCCTATATGTTGGAGACTTTACCACAGTAGAGTTTTGTTTTCCACTCTAGCTAGCAGCTTTCTGTGTAATATCCTGTATTGACTGTTTTGTTACTTCAAACTAGGGCTGCACGTTATCCTGTCAGCATCGACATTGCGACATTGCAGTATGTGCAATGTCAAGTAAAGAAAATGAACTCAAACACGTCATGCTACACTTGTTTTGCTGCTAAATACAAAAGAAAAGACTTACACGGTTCTCACTTTCCATGACTAATCTACAAGAGAAGTCTGTCTGATAGAAAATCATTTACTCCCATTTAAGGGTTTTGGATACACAGAGTTTGTTGCTAGTGAATCTGCAAGCACAGCAAACCAATTCATTAAACAACCAAGCAGGCCCGCTAGTCGTTGACCACAACCTGAAAATGATCAAAAAATCTCAATGTCAGTTTTTTCCCAATATTGTGCAGTCTTACTTCAAACCACTTGTATGAATGAGACAGCTGGACCGAGCGACCTCAGAGTTGACCTACTTGCGCTGAGAAATAGATGGAGCATGAAGGGAGAGGAAGTAAAGGGAGACGGAGGGAGGATGAGGAGGAGGCAAACATTATTTGTGAGGGATTCGGGTGGGCTGCAGAGGAAGTGGCCTCAGTGTGACCCACAGAGTGAGCCTCTTCCTCCGCCAGACATGTCTTTGAAACTGTGGGAGGGAGGAGCAGCCATTCATGTGGTTTCTGATTAATAGTATCTCAGACCTGTGTGTGTGTGTGTGTGTGTGTGTGTGTGTGTGTGTGTGTGTGTGTGTGTGTGTGTGTGTGTGTGTGTGTGTGTGTGTGTTGTGTGTGTGTGTGTGTGTGTGTGTGTGTGTGTGTGTGTGTGTGTGTGTGTATGTGTGTAGTGGTGGGGGATGTTTGTAAGTCAATGTGTCTGTCTGAGAGTCTGTCTGCTCTGTTCTTGATGTATTTAGGCTAATAATTTCAACTTTCATGCCTTGCTGTCTTAAATGTCATATGAACATACTGAAGCTACCTCATTTATCTGACTTGCTTTAATTTGATTAGTTTTTCTTTAAGACTGGAACATGTCTTGAAATGATGCAAGATGGGTGACAGGATTTCACTTTCCCTTTCTGTATCCTCAGATGTTGAAAAAGTACTTTTGACTTTCAGTGGCATGACCGGTAATTCTGGAGTCACATTTTCCATTGAATGTATCTTGACTTTAGGTTCTTTTTGGGGGATTTTGTTTGTATTTTATACCGTTATGAAGTTTTTTGATTGACCCTTTTATGCACTTCTCTTCTTAAAGGGACGCTACACTGTTTTTATACATGAACTTTCACAAAGAGTACTCGGCACATGAAAACATGTGTATAGTATAGTGTCCTCTTGGACTTGGCACTTTTTCAGATTTGCTGTAGGGATGGCAAAGTCTATAAATATCTTACATCTACTTAACAGAGTAGCACAATATTTGGTACCGTCATGGTTACAGTTTCAAATTCAGAGCATTTATATATTAGCAAACTATTTTCTAAAGATGTTAGCTATGTGAAGGTGTAGTGGAGTAATGTCTTATTGAGGTGTGTGTGTGTGTGTGTGTGTGTGTGTGTGTGTGTGTGTGTGTGTGTGTGTGTGTGTGTGTGTGTGTGTGTGTGTGTGTGTGTGTGTGTGTGTGTGTGTGTGTGTGTGTGTGTGTGTGTGTGTGTGTGTGTGTGTGTCTCTCTCTCTCTCTGTGTTGTGTTTATGTAGAAGGACCGGCTTCACGTTAAAGGGATCTTCAAGCACTGCTAATAACGCTGCCCGACCTGCATTGTTGCTGAAATGTAACTGTCCCCTTCAGGTTAACACTGTCAGCTCTGTTGCAGTTGTTGGCACTGTTAGCCGGCTCAGCCGCCTGCATGTTGAGAGCCGTGTGGAGGCAGTGCCTCAATCGTCAATATGCTCAGAATTTTGAATTTAGCACTTTTTAACTGGAAGTGTGCATTTAGAAGGCAGGAAGTTTCTAATGAAAGATTCTAGTTGAAGTTGCATTATGGGAAACGTGGGATCCAGTCATTTTGGACCCTAACCCCGATATTTCAGCTGCTTCAATTTAGACTTAAGTTCAATCTGTCATGATTTTCCCAACTATATAGATGTCTAACACTAAATGGCTGGAGGATCCCTTTATTTGGACCTTATATGGATAAGAGAAAATATAAATAAATTACTTTTTTTGTTGTCTCAGGACAACTTAACACTAGAGGTTATCCTTTCAGTCATCATTCAATCATTTTCTCTGGTCTTGCCTTTTGTCCTGAGCAGCTTCCCGCTCGGCACCGAGCAAGGCCTTCAACGTCACCCGGCCTTGTGATATCACAAACTGATAACTAAACAGAAGATATGAACTGTAATAATGCTGTGCAATGAACCTGTCAATACTCAAATAATGTAATGAATATGCTTTTGTCACAGTGACTGTTGCATATTTCTAACTATAACTTCAAGGAATTGGGCATCAGCACTATCCCCTTTCTTGGACACTTTCCACCCACTTGTTCCTGTTTTCTGAGTGTATGTGTTCCTGCACGGGTTACTCCTCATGCAACTTGTCTCGAGTTATCACATGCAGTAATCTAATGCCTGTCATTCCTGTCCTTGTGTGTTTTGTTCAGAAACGTCCCTTTTATTGCAGATAAGGTCACTCCTAAAGATCTCCCACACTTCCTGTAGGCCTCCGGGTTCTTTTTTAAGATATGAGGAAATTAACACATCTGAGAGGCTGTACAGTTTGTCTTTGTCTATTGTTCTAATAGACCGATGCTTCGGGGCTGTTTATGACTCTTAAACTAAACTCTCGTATCTAGCCCTCTCGTCTTTCTCTTATCTAAGTTCAATACAGAGATGACACACAAGTAAGTGAAACTTCTCAGAGTTGGCGTAGGAAAACGATACCTACACTGTCCCAGCTTGCCTGTTGAACTCTGACCTGTAGGACAAAGTTCAGCAGTTTGTGGACAAATACATTTCACCCTCAGAGCGACGCACTAGAGTAAGCAAAGCTTCTCAAATATCCACCGATTTAATGAGGCAGTGGCAAAACATTGACTAATGTCTCGCGCAACAGGAGGTATGAGCGCTCTGAAATGTGGATGTAGGTGCAGACTCGCTGTCTCTTCCTGTCCCAAATGTCCTTTTCAATCATGCATTTATAGGTGATAGTCATTGTTGGAATGCCAAATAGCTGACAACCTGTAATAACATATACTAAAACAGAACACATGAAAAAACTATAGAAAGGATACTATAATCCTATAGTACCCTATACTAAGGATGGGGGTGTTAAAATAACATGCACTGCACAAGCAGAGAAAAAAGACGTGCATATGAATGGTGTAAGAATACAATAATATATATTAATATAATTTTTGTGATACTGTATCAATTCTCAAAAGCACTATCGATCACACTTGTTTTTTTTGTTGTTATTTCTTTTACAAATGTAGGTTAATGTTAGGTCTTAATAAACCCTGAACAGCAAGTCACTGCAGGGCTCAGCAGAGTGATGATATTCTTTAGTTTATTTTTGAGAAGCTGGAATCAGCAAAACTTACTTATAAACTGATTTAAAATGTCAAAATATGATTGCTGATCGTTTTTGTTTGATTCACTTATCCATTAAAGAACTCATCGTTTCAGCTGTGTTGTACACTAATGTGTATACAGTATGTTTAAAGATGGATTAAACTTGATAGTTTATTGGCAGATACCTTTTTATCCTTTGTAGTTGAACTTCAGCATTGGTTTCCCCCCTTTTGTGACATTAGATGGATGCATAATATGTGGTCCAGCTGTATTGAGCTTTTGTTATTTTCCCCACAATAACGGAGTTTACATTCTTTCATTTCACCAGGCAGCAGTACTGCCTGCAGTCTTTCTGTTTACAGTCTGGTTTGCAGGATTGTTTATGGATTTTCTAGACCTGTGCTGCTGAAGAGGAGAAGATTATTGAGACTTTCTTCAACGTGCTTCATGTTGTCTTCAACATGCATCTGAAACTTGTAGGAGAAAAGACAAGCTGAGCGATCACAGTTCTGGTAGTTTCCACATGGTGTCTCTGTGGCTGCTGTAGTCCTGACGTGTATTTATATGTCTTTGAAGAGGCACACGTCAGCTACAGCAGCTACACAAAGCCTCCAAAGATATCCTGCAATCCTCAACGCAGAACTGTAAATCCATTAGGGCATTCTGCTGCCATAAAAGGGGTTGTTCTTAATATTCTGCTGTTTATTGAAATGCTTTATGATAATGCGAGTCAAGGAACCCCGACGCTTTGTGTCCTCCTAATCCTCCTAATTCAGCTGTACATGCAGGAGTTTGTAACCCCCCCCCCCCCGACAGAGGAAATCATGCAGCCTGCATTTTTCCACCACTAATCCCTTTGTCTGCTAGGGCTGGTAGCTGCTATTTGTTCCACCGCTGACTGATTACACAGTATGTTTCCTAATATTGTCTTCTACCTTACTTCAGCCCTGCAGTGCGAGCCTATTTACAGGATTTAATCTATTGATTCCATGGAATAACATTAAATCGTACGTAATCGATAGACATAGTTTTAATGAACTAATACTACATCTAGATAATAACGTGTGCATGCGTGTTTACCTAAATATCATAAAAGACACATGCAAAT